>NC_044977.1:139846384-139846963 GCF_008728515.1 Papio anubis
TTTTGTATTTTTTAGTAGAGACGGGGTTTCACCGTGTTAGCCAGGATGGTCTCGATCTCCTGACCTCGTGATCCGCCCGTCTGGGCCTCCCAAAGTGCTGGGATTACAGGCTTGAGCCACCGCGCCCGGCCCCTTACCACAATTTTTTAATTTGACATACTTAGAACTTTTATTAAAAATTAAAGATAAGAGTTTTCTAGTTATCAACAATTCTTATTTAAAACCCAGTGTTGGCCGGGCGCGGTGGCTCACGCCTGTAATCCCAGCACTTTGGGAGGCTGAGGCGGGTGGATTACGAGGTCAGGAGATCCAGACCATCCTGGCTAACACGGTGAAACCCCGTCTGTACTAAAAATATATATATATATAAAATACAAAAAATTAGCCAGGCGTGGTGGCGGGCGCCTTTAGTCCCAGCTACTCGGGAGGCTGAGGCAGGAGAATGGTGTGAACCCGGGAGGCAGAGCTTGCAGTGAACCGAGATCGCGCCACTGCCTTCCAGCCTGCGCGACAGAGCAAGACTCTGTCTCAAAAAATAAAATAAAATAAAATAAAATAAAATAAAATAAAATAAAATAA
>NC_044977.1:140147242-140253782 GCF_008728515.1 Papio anubis
ATGGTTGAACTAGTTTACAATCCTACCAACAGTGTAAAAAGTGTTCCTATTTCTCCACATCCTCTCCAGCACCTGTTGTTTCCTGACTTTAATGATCGCCACTCTAACTGGTGTGAGATGGGTATCTCATCAGGTTTTGATTTGTATTTCTGATGGCCAGTGATGATGAGCATTTTTCATGTATCTGTTGGCTATATGCATGTCTTCTTTGAGAAAATGTCTGTTCATATCCCTATTCCACTTTTGATGGGGTTGTTTGTTTTTTCTTGTAAACCAGTTTGAGTTCTTTGTAGGTTCTGGATATTAGCCCTTTGTCAGATGAGTAGATTGCAACAATTTTGTCCCATCTCTTGTAGGCTGCCTGTTCACTCTGATGATAGTTTCCTTTTGCTGTGCAGAAGCTCTTTTAGTTAATGAGGACCCATTTGTCAAATTCCTATTTTTGCTGCTGTTGCTTTTGGTGTTTTAGACATGAAGTCTTTGCCTATGCTTCTATGTCCTGAATGGTACTACCTAGGTTTTCTCTCTAGGATTTTATGGTGCATTAGGTCTACATTTAAGTCTCTAATCCATCTTGAATTAATTTCTCAAGTATGAGGCGGGGAAAGGATCCAGTTCTTAGCTACTGTACAGCCAATTTTCCTAGCACTCATTTATTAAATAGGGAACCTTCCCATTTCTGTTTCTCCCTATAGGTTTGTCAAAGCACTGATAGCTGTGATGTGTGGTACATTTCTGAGGACTCTTTTGTCTCCTGTTCCATTGGTCTATATCTCTGTTTTGGTACTGTGCACCATGTTGTTTTGGTTACGTAGCCTTGTGCAGTATAGCTCTCAAGTCAAAGTAGCTGCAGATGCCTCCAGCTTTGTTCTTTGACTTGTAAATTGTCTTGGAGATGCGGCTCTTTTTTTGGTTCCATATGAACTTTGTTTTCCTGCACTTCAAGAAACCCCACAGCTTCTCTTATTGGGATGGCATTGACTCCATAAATTCCTCACTCCGGCAGTGGCCATTTTCACGATATTGATTCTTCCTATCCATGAGCATGGTATGTTCTTCCATTTGTTTTAAAGTCCCTATTCTCAGTGAGTAGTGGTTTGTAGTTCCTCCTTTAGCAGGGGTCCCTTCAAGCATCCTCCTGTAAGCTGGATCTCAGTATTTTATTCTCTTTAAAGCAATTGTGAATGGGTGTCTACCCTGATTTGGCTCTCTGTTTGTCTCGTTTTCCGGTGTATAAGAATGCTGCATTTCCAAGTGCAGCCATTAATTTTGTATCCTGAGACTTTGCTTAAAGCTGCTTATCAGCTTCTAAGGAGATTTTGGGCTGAGATAAATGGGTTTCTAAATATACAATCATGTCATCTGCAAACAGGACAATTTGACTTCTTCTTTCCTAACTGAATAATTTTGATTTCTCCTTGCCTAATTGCCCTAGCTTTCAGAACGTCCAAACACTATGCTTAAATGTGGCGGGTGAGAGAGGGCATCCGTCTTGTGCCAGTTTCTGTGCTGGAATTATTCCCAGTTTCTTTGCCTATCTAGTAGCTAGATATTGGCTGTGGGTTTGTCAAGTGTAAGGCAACAGCCTTATTATTTTGAGGTAATACCCATCAATACCGGAATTTATTTGAGCATTTTAGCATGAAGGCTGTTGAATTTTGTCAAAAGCCTTTCTGCATCTATTGAGATAACCATGTGGTTCTTGTCTTTGGTTCTGTTTATATGCTGGATTATGTATACATCATAATGCTGAACCAGCCTTGCATCCCAGGATGCAGCTCTCCACTTGATCATGGCATAAGCTTTTGATGTGTTGCTGAACTGAGGCCGGCCAGTAATTTATTGAGGATTTTGCACCATGCCCATCAGATCTTGGTCTAGTACCCTTTGTTGTGGCCCTGCCAGGCTTGCAACAGCATGATGTTGGCCTCATAAATGAGTTAGGAGGGACTCTCTTCCTTTTCTATTGGATTGCCTGTAAGGAATGGTACCAATTCTCCTTGTAAATTCTCTGGTAGAACCCAGCCGTGAATCCATCTGGTCCTGGACTTTTTTGGTTGGTAGGCTTGCCAATTACGCCCTCTATTTCGCAAGAGCCTCGCTATTGGTCTATCTAGGATCAACCTCTTCCTGGTTTAGCCCTGGAAGATGCGCTGTCCAGGAAATTATCCATTCTCTCAGATCTTCCAAAGTTTCTATCTTAAGTGCAGAGGTGCTTGCCATGTGGCCTCCGGATGGCAGATCCGACGCCAAAATTTAAACTGATTTATTTTCAAGGCTCTTCATTCTGCCATGCCCAGTAGTCATTCAGGAGCAGGTTGTTCAGTTTCCAAGTGTGGTTGGAGTGCCTTGAATTGAGTTTCTTAGTCCTGAGTTCTAGTTTGATTGCACCAGGTCTGAGAGACAGTTTGTTATAATTTCTGGTTCTTGTATATTTGCTGAGGAGCAGTTTTACTCCAAATTATGCACAATTTGGAGCAAGTACCAGATGTGGTGCTGAGAAGAATGTATATTCTGTTGGATTTGGGGTGGAGAGCTCTATATAGATGTCTATTAGTCTGTTTGCTGCAGAGATGAGTTCAATTCCTGATATCCTTGTTGTTCCTTTCTGTCTCTGTTGATCTGTCTTAATGTTGACAGTGGAGGCAGCCCCTGCCATATTGTATGGGGAGTCTAAGTCTCTGTGCCCCTAAGGACTTGCTTTATGAATCTGGGTGCCCTTGTATTAAAGCATGGTATATTTATGGAGGTTAGCTCTTCCTGTTGAACTGATCCCTACCATGGTGTCAGCCTTTCGTCTCTTATCTGATACGAAAGTCTGGTTTTATCAGGAGACTAGCATTGGCAACCCCGCTTGCCCCCATTTGCTTGGTGGGAATCTTTCCTCCATCCCTTTTATTTTGAGCCTATGTATGCCTCTGGAGTGTGTGAGGTGTGGGTCTCCTGGAATACAGCAGACTCATGGGTCTTCACTATTTATCCAGTTTGCCAGTCTGTGTCTTTTTAATTGGAGCATTTAGTCCATTTACACGCAAGGTTAAGATTGTTATGTGTGAACTTGATCCTGCCATTACATATTAACTGGTTATTTTGCCTGCCAGGCTGATGCAGTTTCTTCCAGCCTCTATGGTCTTACATTTTGGCATGTTTTGCAATGGCTGGTACCGGGTTGTTCCTTTCCATGCTGAGTGCTTCCTCAGGGTCTCTGTAAGGGCAGGCCTAGTGGTGGACAAAATCTCTAAGCATTTGCTTATCTGTGTTAGGATTTTATTTCTCCTTCAATGCATGCGAAACTTAGCTCTGGCTGAATATGAAATTTGGTTTAAAATTCTTTCTTTTAAGAATGCTGAATATTGGCCCCACTCTTCTGGCTTGAGAGTTTCTACAGAGATCTGCTGTGAGTCTGATGGCTTCCCTTTGTGGGTGTAAACCTGATCTTTCTCTGGCTGCCCTTAAGATTTTTTCCTTCATTTCAACTTCTGTGAATCTGGTAAATTATGTGTCTTGGAGTTGCCTTTCCTCGAGGAGTATCTCTTTGTATGCTCTCTGATTTCCTTGGATTTGAATGCTGGCCTGCCCTACAGTTGGGGAAGTTCTCCTGGATGATATCCTGAAGAGGTTTCTTTCCAACTGGTCTATTTTCCCTCTACTCTTTCAGGGTAACCCTAATTCAGACGTGATTTGTCTTTTACATAATCCCATACCTCTTGCAGGCTTTGTCTTATTTTTTCTTTCTTTTTTTCTTTTTGGTTTCTCTTTCTCGCTTCATTTCATTCATTTGATCCTCAATCGCAGATACTTTTTCTTCCAGTTGATCGAGTCGTGGTTACTTGAAGCCTGCGCATTTGTCAATGATTTCTCGTCATGGTTTTCATCTCTTTTCCATTCTTGCTTTATGACCTCTCTGCATTACACTACTCTAGCTATCAATTCTTCCACTTTTTTTCAAGATTTTAGTTCTTTGTGCTGGGCAATGTAATTCCTCCCCTTTTAGCTCTGAGAAATTTGATGGATCAGAAGCCTTCTTCTCTATCCTCCTGTCAAAGTCATTCTCCGCCCAGCTTGATCCACATATGAAGGAGCTGCGCCCTTGCTGGGGAGATGCGCTCTTATTTTGAATTTCCCCCAGCTTTCTGCCCTGCTTTTCCCATCTTTGTGGTTTTATCTGCCTCTGGTCTTTGGATGATGGTGACTTTACTGATGGGGTTTTGCAGGTGGTCCTTCCTGTTTGATAGTTTTCCTTCTAACAGTCAGGACCCTTGCAGCTGTAGGTCTGTTGGAGATTGCTTGAGGGTCCACCTAGACCCTGTTTGTTTGCATCAGCAGCAGAGCGCAGAAGATAGGAATATTCTGAACAGTGAGTGTGCCTGCCCGATTCTTGCTTTTCGAAGCTTCCTCTCAGGGGTGTACTCCACCCCTGTGAGGTGGGGTGTCAGACTGCCTCAGTGGGGATGTCTCCCAGTTAGGCTACTCATAGGGTCAGGGACCCACTGGAGCAGGCAGTCTGTCCCTTCTCAGATCTCAACCTCCATGTTAGAGATCCACTGCTCTCTTCAAAGCTGGGTCAGACAGAGCTCGCCAAGGCCTGCAGAGGCTTCCCCGCTGCGTTTGCTGCCCTGTCCCCAGAGGTGTGGAGCCCTGGCAGGAGACAGGCAGAGCCTTGAGCTGCTGTGAGCTCCACCCAGTTCGAGCTTCCCAGCAGCTTTGTTTACCTACTTAAGCCTCTGTGCAATGGCGTGGTGCCCTCCCCCAGCCTCGCTTGCTGCCTTGCCGGTAGATCACAGCAGACCGCTGTGCTAGCAGTGAGGAGACTGGGTGTGGGACCCTCCCAGCCAGGTGTGGGATATGATCTCCCGGGTGTGCCTGGGTTTGCTTAAAGTGCAGTATCATGGGTGGGGAGCTACCCACCTTCCAGGTGCTGTGTGTCCAGTTCCTCTGGCTAGGAAAAGGATTCCCTTCCCCATGCCTCCTGTGGGTGAGGCAATGCCTCGCCTCTGCTTCAGCTCTCGCTGGTCGGGCTGCATGACCAGCACTGCATCAGCCCGCACTCCCCAGTGAGATGAACCCAGTACCTCAGCTGGGAAAATGGTGAGATCACCGGGTTCTCTGTGTCGCCAAGGGCTTTGGAGTTGGAGACTGAGCTGTTCCCACCTGGCCATCCTAGTTCCCAAATGTGTAGTCTTAACTATCAACTCCACTCCCACCCTTCCCTCTGAGTCTCTAAAGTCATTATGTATTTCATTCCTGTGGCCTTTGCATCCTCATAGGCTTCTCTCATCCCACTTATGCTATGAGAACATACAATGTTTAGGTTTCCACTCCTGAGTTACTTCACTTATAATAAAGGTCTCCAATTTGATTCAGGTTGCTGCCAATGCTATTATTTTATTCCTTTTTATGGCTGAAGAGTATTCATATATATATATGTGTGTGTGTGTGTGTGTGTGTGTGTGTGTGTGTGTATTTTTTTCTTTATCCACTCATCAATTGATGGGCATTTGGGCTGATTCCATGCTTTTGCAATGGTAAATTGTGCACGATAAAGATGTGTGTGCAATGATCTATTTCATATAATGACTTCTTTTTCCCCTGGGTAGATACCTAGTAATGGGATTGCTGGATAAAACAGTAAATAGGCTTTTAGTTGTTTAAGGAATCCCCACACTGTTTTCCATAGTGGTTGTCCTGGTTTACATTTCCACCAACACTGTAAAAGTGTTCCCTTTTCACCACATTCATATCAACATCTATTACTTTCTGACTTTTTGATTATGGCCATTCTTATAGGAGTAAGGTGGCATTGTATTGTTGTTTTTATTTGCATTTCCCTGATAATTAGTGAGGCTGAGCATTTTTTAAATAAGTTTGTTGGCCATTTTTATATCTCTTTTTTTTGAGAATTGTCTAATCATGTCCTTAACCAAAGCCCACTTTCTGATGAGATTGTTTTTTTCTTGCTGATTTGTTTGAGTTCCTGGTATATTCTGGATATTATTCCTCTGTCAGATTTGTAGATTACAAAGATTTTCTCCCACTCTATGGGTTGTCTCTTTACTCTGCTGATTATTTCTTTTGCTGTCCAGAAGCTTTTTAGTTTAATTAAGTCCCATTTATTTATCTTTGTGTTTGTTGCATCTGCTTTTGGGTCCTGTCATAAAGCCTTTGCCTAAGTCAATGTCTAGAAGGATTTTTCCAATGTTATCTTCTAGAATTTGTATTGTTTCAAGTCTTAGATTGAAGTATTTGATCCATCTTTAGTTGATTTTGGTATAAGATGGAAGATGAGGATCCAATTGCATTCTTCTCCATGGGTCTTGTTACTTATCCCAACACCATTTGTTAAATAGGGTGTCCTTTCCTCACTTTATGTTTTTGTTTGCTTTGATGAAGACCAGTTGACTGTAAGCATTTGGCTTTATTTCTCCATTCTCTATTCTGTTCCATTAGTCTATGTGCCTATTTTTATACCAGTGCCATGCTGTTTTGGTGACTATAGTATTATAGTATAGTTTGAAGTCAGGTAATGTGAGGTCTCCAGATTTGTTCTTTTTGCTTAGCCTTGCTTTGGCTACATGGGCTCTTTTTTGGTTCCATATGAATTTTAGGATTGCTTCTTCTTGTTGTGTGAAGAGTGATGGTGGTATTTTGATGGGAATTGCATTGAATTTGTAGATTGCTTTTGGCAGTCTGGTCATTTTCACAATATTGATTCTGTATTCCATGACCATGGGATGTGTTTCCAGTTGTGTTGTCTATAATTTCTTTCAGTAGTGTTTTGTAGTTTTTCTTGTAGAGGCCTTTCACCTCCTTGGTTAGATATATTCCTAAACATTTTACTTTTTCTGCAGCTATTGTAAAAATGTTGTGTTCTTGATGTGATTCTCAGCTTGGTCACTGTTGGTGTACAGCAGTGCTATTGATTTGTGTACATTGATTTTGTATCCTGAAACTTTACTGAATTCATTTAACAGTTCTAGAAGTTTTCTGAATGAGTCGAGTTTCCTAGGTATATAATCGTATTATAGGTGAACAGTGACAGTTTGACTTTCTCTTTACTGATTTAGATGCTCTTTGTTTCTTTCTTTTCTCTGATTGCTCTGGCTGGACTGCTTTTTCTTTTTATTGTTTGTTGTAGCTGTTGTTCTTTGTCTTATCTGACTGTGGTTTTTCCAGTAGGCTATCTACCAGCTCACTAATTTTTTCATTTGTTTGATCAGTTCTGCTGTTGAGACTCTAATGCATTTTTCGGTATTTCAATTGCATCCTTCAGCTACATATTTGTGCTTGATTCTATTTAATTATTTTAATCTGTCCGTTAAATTTTTCTGTTGAAATTCTGAAATACTTCTCTGTGTTATCTATCATGCATTTAACTTAGTTTCCACAAATACCTATTTTTAATTCTCTGTCTATAAGGTCGCATATCTCCAACTCTCCAGGATTGATTACTATGTCTTATTCAGTTCATGTGGTGAGGTCATGTTTTCCTTGATGGTCTTCATGCTTGTGGATGTTCATGGTGTCTAGTAATTGAAGAATTAGGTAGTCTTCACAATTTGCACTTATCAGTATCCAACCCTCTTAGGAAGGCTTTCCAGGTATTTGAAGGAACTTGGGTATTGTGATATAAGGTTTTGGTCACTGCAACCATATATGCATTAGAGAGTACCCCAAACCCTCTAATACTGTGTCTCTGGCAGACTTGTAGACATACAACCTCAGTGGTCTTGAATAAAATCCTGAAGAATTCTCTAAGGGAAGAGACTCGTGTTCTCTTCCCTTACTTTCTCCCAAACAAACAAGGTCTCCAACTATGCTGAGCCTCCTGGAACTAAGGTGATGGTGTTGATACAACACCCCTGTGGCCACCATCACAGAGACTGAACTGGGTCAGACCCAAAGCCAGCACATCACTGGTTCTCACCCAAGGCCTGTGGTAAACATGCCTGGCTACCACCTATATTTGCTCAAGGCCCCTAGAACTCTACAATTAGCAGGTGGCAAATCCAGCCAGGCTTGTCTTTCCTTTCATGCCAGTGAGATACCCTTGGCTCTAGGTGGGTCCAGAGATGCTGTCTGGGAGGCAGTGCTTTAGTATTCTATTGTCTACAGGTGTCCTAATCTACCATCACTGTGCTTGCACCCAAGCTATAAGGCAAAGTCCTTCCCCTTCTTCCCTACTCTTTCCACAGGCAGAGGAGTCTCAGCTTGTGGTGAATGCTTCCAGCCCCAAGACTCTCTCTTCAGGTCAGTGGGCTACTCTCTGGTACAGAGCAGGTCCGGAAATGTCATCCAGCAGCCACAGCCTAGAATCAGGGACCGCAGGAGCCCTCTTGGTATTCTACCACAATGTAACCTAGCTGGTACTTAAACTGCAAGATAAAGTCCCCTTCTCTTCTTTCATGCTTTTTCAAGCCACCACAGCTGGGAATGTGCTGGGTCACACCTGAAGCCAGAACACGGTTCTGAGTCTCACCTAAGGTCCACTGCAAGTACTGCCTGACTACCATTGCCGATTATTCAGGGCCTAAGAACTTTTTAGTCAGCGGTGATGAATTCTGTCCGGACTGGTCCTTCCCTTCAAGGCAGTGGGTTCCCTTCTGTCCCAGAGTGGAGCTGGGGCCTGGAATGGATGTACTTTGCTAGTGCTTTATTCTACCGTGGCTGAGCTGGTATCCAAGTTGTAAGAAAAGTCTTCTTTTCTCTCCCCTCTCCTCTCAAGTGCAAGGAACTGGGCTGTCCTGGAGCTGCAAGCTGCACTGCCTAGGGTTGAGGGAGAAGTGTTTCAAACACTCCTTTGGCCGCCCCAGCTGGTGTTTCACTGGGTCATGCGTACCCCAAGTCCACTGGCTACAAATCCAGCATAGCACCAGGACTTGCTCAGGAATTGCAGTCCTTGTTGCCTAGACTGCCTTTCAAGTTTACCTAGGACCCCAGAACAGTAGAGCCCATCATGGTAATAATACAGGAGTTATTATGAAATAATTTTAGGCAGCTAGATAAGGTAAAGATTCTAGGTGGAAATTTTTCTTTTAATAGACACAACCTTTGAATCATTTCCTTTCTAACAGAAAGGCAGCTTAAAGAGCCAGGCTGGCAACCTTTCATATGCAAAGGCAGGAAATTAAACACTAGGTCTATCTGGCATGGCCAATATGGCTATTCTCACCTTCTTCTCCTTATTACCAGGTATACCAAGTGACATGACCACTTTCAGATAATATCATGTGCTGAGAACATTATGGTGACCTGCATTTGCATATTTAAGGCTAAGGTGTAAGGGCTAGGTTTTTCACGGGGTACATAAATGACACACCTGGTCAAATCAATCCCCCGGGCCCTATGCAAACCAAACACCAGCCTCCCAATATAACCAACCACTTTTCTGCTGCACATAGGCTCTCTCTTTGTTCCGAGCCCCGCTACTTCTGTCTCTGTATGGGGGAATTGTTTTCTTCTTTCTCCTTTCTTGCCTATTAAGCTTTTCACTCCTTAAGACCACTCTACGTGTGTCTGTGTCATTAACCCCTATTGGCGCAAGACAAAGGACCCTGGTGTTCCTCCATTCATAGGAGCCGCATCAGCAAAGTCTGCCCGGATTCAAATTCTGACCACTGGGATTGACAATTTCTCTCTGTCAAGGTCTCATCTAAATGTTTCCTCCATGGGTGGCAGCTGAATTCTGCCCTGTGTTGCTTTCTGCTGTTACAAGGCAGCTACGTTCCAATGCAAAAATCCCACAATTACTGCACTCCCCGTCACCCAAGAACACAGATTCTGTCTCTGGGGGAAGAGTGTTGTAGGTGATTCAAGAATCCCCTTGTTACCCACTTTGGTGACTCTTTCAGTGATACGAAGTTGAAATCAGGTACTGTAATTGCTTGCTTGAATTTTGAATTTTTATAAGGTGCTTTTTAATGTGAATAGTTGTTCAATTTGGTGTCCCTACAGAAGGAACAATCATTGGGAGGCTTCAGTTCCACCATCTTGCTCTGCCTTTATCTGTTTCAATATTTTTGGTATACTTATTGTTGGATATTTGAAATTAAACTTTTTATTTTAAAGTTTTCTCTATGTATTTTACTTTGAATTTTATTCAAATTAAAATAATGTGAATTTTATCAAATACCTATTCATTATATATTGATTTTATTATATTGTTTTCCACTCTTAATTTTTAATTGTTGGATATATTTCCTGATTGATAAACCTTAGCACTACTGTAATAAGCACTGTTTGGTCACAGTATACCTTTCTTTTGGTTTCTCTTTGAGAGAACTTCATATAGAATTTTAAATCTATATTTATAATGGAGTTTCTTTTTTCCTTCTGCTTTGTTTTCTTCTTTCTTTTTTGTTTTTAGTTGACACTTATTAATGGCACGTATTTATGGGATACAGAACGATATTTATATACATGTATATGATGTATAATGATCAAATCAAGGTATTTAGCATATCATCATTTCAAACATTTATCATTTCCTTGAGTTGTGAACATTCAAAATCCTGTCTTCTAGTATTTTATTTAATTTTATTTAATTTTATCTTATTTTATCTATTTATTTATTTTTTTGAGATGGAGTCTCTCTCTGTCACCCAAGCTGGAGTGTAGTGGTGCGATCTCAGCTCACCGCAAGCTCCACCTCCCAGGTTCACGCCATTCTCCTGCCTCAGCCTCCTGAGTAGCTGGGACTCCCCAGGCTAATTTTTTGCATTTTTAGTAGAGGCAGGGTTTCACCATGTTAGCCAGGATAGTCTCGATCTCCTGACGTCGTGATCCGCCCACCTTGGCCTCCCAAAGTGCTGGAATTACAGGTGTGAGCCACCGCTAGCTTTTTAAAAACACTAAATTAAATTAACAACTTTTACCCTGCTGTGCTCCAGAACACTAGAAGAATTTTCTGCTCATCTACTTATTGCTTTGTATCCATTAACCAACCTCTCTCATCTTCTTTCCCCTATCTTCCCATCTTTTAATAACCACAGTTCTCTTCTATGAGCTCAGAAATGTTTAGCGCCTATATATGAGTGAGAACAGGTAATATTTATCTTTTTGTGCCTGGTTTATTTCATAATGTCCTCTAGGATCATTCACTTTGCAAGCAAATGACAGAATTTCATACTTTTTAAATGTTTCATTCTTTTTTCTCTTGTGGATATATACCATATTTTCTTTATGTAATGAAGTTTTTTGTGGTTATTATTATCTTTATTATGATTTAGTATCGAAATTATGCTGAATTAATGAAAGAGGTTGCACAATCTTTTCACTTTTTACTTTATGCAAAATATTTTCAAGAGTTGATTTGAAATATGAAATAAAATGCGCTACACACTTACCTGCTTCTGATACCTTTGTAATAGACTGTCAATCAACTTCCAGTCACTTTAATGCTAAGTATTCTATTAATTCTCTTTTTTCAACTAAGAGGTTGTTTTTGACCCCTTTTTATCTCAGGAAATAATTATTTCCTTCATTTTTTTAATGAACTGGTAATTCTGTACCTACTTCTAAAACATATCAGATACAAAATTACTGTGTCACTAGCAATTTGCTTAACAAATCTCTAGAGAAACATGTGACATATTATCATAAAACTGATGTTCGATCATGTATATTAACCAAAAGACTGATAATCTGGATGGTAACTGAATTTATATAATTCATATTTAATTCTTCTTTGCTCTTATGTTCCATGGTGTATATTTAATGTTTACATAACTTCAAAATATTTACACTGTGAATGAAAAAATGACAGTTTTCTAATCTTTTCTCCATGCTCATGACTTATTTGAAATTTAACCATTATACAAAATACTCAATAAAGTTTGTGAATGAATCAATGAACAAATACATGCATGAATGCTGCAATTAGTCTACAGACTTTTCCTGGTGTATAATGTTTGCAAAACAAACCTTGAACATATAATACCTACTCACATGACTTAAATGATTACTAGTTAAGTCAGGCAAACAAGTTTTTTTTTGTCAATTCTGGTTTAAAATGGGTTTATCAAGGTCCCTTATGATTTATAAGTGAAACAACCAGATCGTTATTGCACAGGAGGTCATAGCTTTATACATGTCATGGAACAACTAATACCAAAGGAAACATATTCATCAACACATTCTCAAGCTTATGAAATGCAGCTCAGTATTTGAATTTTAGTGAAGAGATGTATATGGTAAAGTCTGCTGAAAATCGGTGAACAGATTTTTGTTGAGATGACCAAACAGCAAGTGAATAAGCTGCAGATCAAAAGAAAAAAGTTTTGGTATTTGATTATCAATCAAATTCAACAGGAACAAGTAAATTTACACAACACCATATTCAGTCAGCATTAATAAAAGACCCAGAACAGAGAAAACAATATCAGGCAAACAGCAGCATCACAATGACCTCAAAAATTAGACATTACTTCTAACGCCTCATAATGGGAATGCATTTTAATTGTGAGGTTGGTATAGGCTGACATGAGCATTGGACTCATCATTACAAGGAAGTCAAGAGCTTAAGAGATTATCAGCTTAAATATCTTGCTACTTACATATCTTGTATGAGGATATATGATTTAATCTGGGAATTCAAAATAACAGAATAAATAATTTTGGCTGACACGTATAGTCGGTTAGGAAGCTCCTTGGATTAAGAATCACCACATAGCAATCAATGTAGTAAAATTTGCTAAAAGTTTGTAGTGATTTTGCTAAAAGTTTGAGTAAGGGTGAAAATTTCAGGCTATAGAAATAATTTAGAGTACAGAATTAAATTTTTTTTCTTCTTCTATAGGCAAAGAATCTTAGCAATACATTTGAAATCAGACTTTATTTTTATTAAGTAAATGGAAAAAAAACCTAACAGAATTTACATTGGGCAGATATAAATAATGTATGAACCATACCTAATACAAAAAAAATGGCTGCAATACACTGTAGTGATAACCCCATACAAATGTCATTGCAATTTTCCTTCCTTAAATTTTCTCCTCACTCGCCATTACCATTCCTGTCACTGCCCAGAAACTGTTATGCCTACTTTGCCTATAACCATCCTCACTTTTATACTTTACTGATATTGGTGAATATTTAGTGTTTATCAAGCAAAATAAATAAAATTGGAATAATACAACAATGTCTTCATTTTAGCAAGGTTTAAGAGAAGAAAAACTAAATAATTTGTTCAAAAGTGCACAATTTAAACTTAGATTTAAACGTACTCTGATTTAAACTTTGATTTATCCCAAACTCATACCATTGTTCTGTCCATTAAACTCACAAGACTTTAAAACATAATCTTTGGATTATAATACTAACTAAATGATTATCTACTGACATGTACAATTTATAGATTTATAGATTTTCTTCTAACCAACTAATATACTTATCTTTTATTCTAACGCCTAATTGTAAATAAAATGGTGATGACATGAATGATAGAGCTCCATGAAATCCATCCTCTAAATGATCATGAACAACGTTAACGCCAACATTTTGAAGTCGTGTGACATACATAAGTCCATCATCTCTTAGAATATCATATTGACAGGTGACGATATAAGTTAATGGACACTTTTGTAACTGGGAATCATTCACTAACAAGGGTGATAACCTACTATCCAAAAGTGCTGGATATGATAAATTAAGTCTTCCAAGAACTGGTTTCATATAAATATAGTTCTTTTTATATTTATCAGGAAGAAAGTTACTCCAGTTGACAAACTTTAACAGATGTCTTGATTCTTGAGGCATATGTTGGTTTTTTCTCATTGCCTGAGGAAGGGCTTCATCTCTGGTCAAATATAAGCATGCCATTTTAATTGCCATATCCCTTGTTAGCAACGGGCCATGTTCATTTTCTTGTTGAGATGGCACTAAGGAATCAAGTACTTGTAAACCAGGGTAAATTAAAGCTTGAGCTTTAATTTTATTTTTGAATACTGGGTCATTCTTTAGCTGAAAATATATAATAAAATGTGAGTTAGCCAAAGATTTTTAAGCTATAGAAGTTCAAGTCTTCACTTCAATAACATGAGTTATTATAAGATAAACTTACAAAACCAACAGTACTCAATGACTATTTTCAAAATATTTATACTACATCTCAGGAATATTAAACTGTTTTATTCAAGGAGGCCAAGTAAGATGGCCAAATAGAAGGCTCCACCAATCATCCTCTCCATAGGAACACCAAATTGAACAACCATCCATGCAAAAAAGCACCTCTCTAAGAATAAAAAATCAGGTGAACAATCACAGTAACTGGTTTTAACTTCACTGAAAGAGGTACTGGAGATATTAGAAAGACAATCTTGAATTGCTGACACCTCCCTGCTAGGTCAATGCGGAAGGCAAATGTGGGATTGGAGCCCCCTCAGAGGACCTATTGGGGCACTGCCTAGTGGAACTGTGAGAACAGGGCGACCATCCTCTAGACCCCGGAATGGTAGATCCACCGACAGCTTGCACCACGTGCTTGGAAAAGCTGCAGACACTCAACACCAGCCTATGAAAGCAGCCAGGAGGGAGGTTGTACTCTGCAAAGCCACAGGGGTGGAGCTGCCCAAGATCATGAGAACCTACCTCTTGCATCAGTTTGACCTGGATGTGAGATCTGCAGTCAAAGGAGATCATTTTGGAGCTTTAAAATTTGAATGCCCTGCTGGATGTAGGACTTGCATGGGGCCTGTAACCCCTTTGTTTTGGCCAATTTCTCCCATTTGGAATGACCCAGTATTCAAAAATAAAGTACAGCTTTATTTACCCAATAGCTGTACTCCCATTGTATCTAGGAAGTAACTAGTTTGCTTTTGATTTTACAGGCTCATAGGCAGAACGGGCTTGTCTTGTCTCAGATATGACTTTGGACTGTGGATTTTTGGGTTAATGCTGACATAAGTAAAGACTTTGGGGGACCGTTGGGAAGGCATGATTGGGTTTGAAATGTGAGGACATGAGATTTGGAGGGGCCAGGGGAGGAATGATACGGTTTGGCTGTGTTGCCACCCAAATCTCAACTTGAATTGTTTCTCCCAGAATTCCCACATATTGTGGGAGGGAACCAGTGGGAAGTAATTGAATTATGGAGGCCAGTCTTTCCCGTGCTATTCTCATGATAGTGAATAAGTCTGACTAGATCTGATGGGTTTTTCAGGGGTTTCCACTTTTGCTTCTTCCTCATTTTTCTCTTGCTTCCGCCACATTAGAAGTTACTTGCACCTGCTGCCATGATTATGAGACCTCTCCACCTATGTAGAACTGTAAGTCCAATTAAACCTTGTTTTCTTCCCAGTTTCGGTATGTCTTTATCAGCAGCATGAAAATGGATTAATACACCCACTGTCACTACTGCTATTCAACATAGTACTAGAAATCCTAGCTAGAGCAATCAGACAAGAGAAACATAAAAGGCATCCATATTGGAAAGGAAGTGGTCAAATTATCCTTGTTTGCTGGCAATGTGGTCTTACATTTGGAAAAAACAAAAGACTCCACAAGAAAACTATTAGAACTGATTTGAGAAATAAATAAAGTTGCAGATACAAAGTCAACATATAAAAATGTTTATATATATATCTGTTATATATATATCAGTTATATATATATCAGCATCAAAAGAAGACATACAAATGGCAAACAGGAATAAGAAAAAGTGCTCAACATCATTGATCATCAGATAAATGCAAATCTGATATATATATATATCTGATATATATAACTGATATATATAAAACTGTTATATATATATATACACACACACACACACGCCAATAGTGAAAACTGTGAAAAAGAAATTTAAAAAGTAATGTCATTTACAATAGCCACAAATGAAATTGAATACCTAGGAATTAATTTAACCAAAGAAGTGAAAGATATCTATAATGAAAGCTATGAAACACTGATGAAGAAAATTTAAGAGGACACCAACAAATGGCAAAATATTTCATGTTCCTTGATTGGAAGAATCAATATTATTAAAATGTTCATAGTACTCAAAGTAATCTACAGATTCAATGCAATCACTATCAAAATACCAATGACATTCTTCACAGAAATAGAAAGACGATCCTAAAATCTATATGGAACCGCAAAAGAACCAGAATAGAAAAAACTATCATGAGCAAAAAAAAAAAAAAAAAAGAAAAAAAGAAAAAAAAACAAAACCAGACCTGGAGAGATCACATTACTTGAGTTTACATTATACTAGAGAGGTATAATAACCAAAACAACATGGTGCTGGCATAAAAACAGACACATAGACCAATGGAACAGAACAGAGAAATCAAAAGCAAATCCACACACCTAGAGTGAACTCATTCTTGAGAAAGGTGCTAAGAACATACACTGGGGAAAAGACATTCTCTTCAACACATGGTGTTTGGAAAACTGGATATTCATATGCAGAGGAATAAGACTAGATCACTATCTATCACCACTTACAAAAGTTGAATCAAAATAGATTAAAGACTTGAATCTAAACCTCAAACTATGAAACTGCTACAAGAAAATATTGGGAAACCACTCCAGGACATTGGTCTGGGCTAAGATTTCTTGAATAATACCCCACAAGTGCAGGCAACCAAAGCAAAAATGGACAAATGGGATCACATCAAGTTAAAAAACTTCTTCACAGCAAGGAAACAATCAACGAAGTGAAAAGACAACCCACAGATTAGGAGAAGATATTTGCAAATTATCCATCTGACAAAGGATTAATAACCAGAATATATAAGGAGCTCAAACAACTCGATAGAAAATATCTAATAAACTGATCAAAAAAATGGGCGAAAGATTTGAATAGACATTTCTCAAAATAAGACATACAAATGGCAAAGAGGCATATGAAAAGGTCCTCAACATCACTGATCAGACAAATACAAATCAAAACTATATGAGATACCATCTCATCCCAGTAAAAATGGCTTATATCCAAAGATAGGCAATAACAAATGCTGGCAAAGGTGTAGAGAATAAGGAACCCTTGTACATTGTTGATGGGAATGTAAATGAGTACAACCACTGTGGAGAATAATTTGGAGCTTCCTCAGAAAACTAAAAGTTGAGCTACCATATGATCCAACAATCCCACTGCTGGACATATACCCAAAAGAAAGAAAATCAGTATGTTGAAAAGATATCTGCACTCCTATGTTTGTTGCAACACTGTTTACAATGCTGAAACATTGTAAGCTAAGATTTGAAAGCAACCTAAGTGTCCATCAATAGGTGAATGGATAAAGAAAATGTGGTACATACACAATGGAGTACTATTCAGCTGTAAAAAAGAATGATATCCAGTCCTTTGCAAAACCATGGATGGAACTGGAGATTATTATGTTAAATGAAATAAGACAGGCACAGAAAGACAAACATGCATTTTCTTAATTATTTGTGGGATGTAAAAATAGAAGCAATTGAACTCATGGACCTAGAGAGTAGAATGGTTACTAGAGGATGGGAAGGGTAATGGAAGGATGGGAGAGAGGAGAGGATGGTTAATGGGCACAAAAAATAGAAAGAATGATGACCTACTATTTGATAGCAAAACAAGGTAATTACAGTCAATAATAACTTACGTGTATATTTTAAAATAAACAGTATAATTGGATTGTTTGTAACTCAAAGGATAAATGTTAGAGGGGATAGATACTTCATTATCCAATATGTGCTTATTTCACATTGCATACCTGCATCAAAACATCTCGCACACCCTAGTTGTATATACCTACTATGTACCCACAAAAATTAAAAAGAAAAAACAAAAAAGAACAATTTGGAGGTCAGGAACTGTATCTTAAAGGGAGAGTACAGATTAGTCTGGTACCTGTAACACACCAATTTTGTGTGTGTGCATGTGTGTTTTCTTTTAAAGTGCTCATATGGGCATCTCATGTACATGTCCTCAACATGCCATTGTTATTCCTGATTATCTTGGTATCAGTATTTATTCTCCCATACCTTCGCAGCACCTGGTTGCCATCTTCCACTGACCTCTTTAGATTAAGTGCTTAGGTTTTTGAAGGTTTTTATTTAGCAGCTTACTCTTGGCTCTACTTTGCCTTTGGACTTTTTTTCATTGCTCCTTTAGCGCCACACCAGCAGGCCGTGGGCCCATCCTGAGGCGATATGTCAGTTGAGTACAGTTGCAAAGTGCTGAAAAGTGCTGGTCTATAACTTTAATTCTGACTCAGACACGTTTGGGATCCCTCAGTGGCTCCTACTGATTTCAGCAGACTTTCAAAGCAGTAGCTTCCATAATCACTTGTGCCTGGTATTTATCCTGCTCCAGAAAGTCTGAAGCACTACTGAATATGCTCTCATGTCCCAAATGGCTTCAAGGTCATCCACCTCGACATAGCTCTTTCCTGGGCTGGATGTCCTTTTCAAGAGTCTTATTTCATTCCCTGCACCAAGCACATCATCCCTGTCTTCTATATTCCATCTCTGGACCTTGTCACTGATTCACAAGTGCATCTCCCATTTATCCAATGATTTGGGTGTGTAGGATCTGGTCTTCCAAGTCTCACCCTCCTATGTGTGGCCTCCCATAAATGACAATAGATATACACAAGATATTCATTGAGTGTTTAACCTAGTGAGAAATCTTCCTCACCTAAATCACCAATTATTTTTTTCACCTAGAACATCGAGTTTAGCTGTAATTCCCACTAATTTCCCTTTTCCCATAGGCTCCCTCATTCCTTTCCTTCATTCTAGCATGAAGAAGGTCTGACAGTGCCTGGATAAACTATGGGCAACCATAAATCCCAGCAAGAGAGGTTATTTTTGCTTTATCCTAGAACACATACTCAACCCATACTGGCTGCTAGGGGACTTCCAGTTGGGGCTTTCTGGGTGCTCAATATCATCAAACTTCTACCCTGCAGACTCCATCCTCTCTACCTTGAGGATTAACCCTTCCAATCTCTGTTCCGTACTTCTCCAAAGCAACCACACATACCACTCTGTGTGCCCCTGAAGCAATGCACTAAAACAGTCTCACATTCAAAAGCATACTCAGTGATATGATATCCAATACCCAATCTACTAGCACAGAAGAGACTGAAAAGAAATATCACACAGAGTTTGAAAGTACAGGCCTTGGAGCTCTTCACAGTTAGTTTGAGTTCTGGCTTTACAACATATTCATTTTATGGCATTGTGCTGACAAACTCACCTAACTTTTCAAAGCCGCAGTTTTCTGATCTCTAAATTAATGATTTTATTAGTCAATACTGTATATGGTTTTTGTATGGTGAAAATGAGATGAAACTCATGAGGAAGAGTTCCAGGAATGTAGTAAGTGTTCAATAAATATTAACTATATTTAGTATTATCACTATAGGCAGTGGAAAAGAATTATCTTTTCTGAAAATGTTCATGTTCTAGCAGGTAAACGATTAGCTTGGCTCCATTTTTGTTTGAAGAGACACAGGTGAAGTCTGATGTGGTTTGGCAGGTGAAAAGATACAATAAACGTTAAATTAAAATAGGAAAAATAATTGAAAACATTAGCTCCATAAGATATGAAAGCCTATCAAAGCCATAATGTTGGTAACATTGAGGCATTAGTATATTAATGATTTTAGAGATAGAACAGATTATACGTAGACATATGATAAATATATACTTTATATGAAATAATTTTATCAAGCTTCTAAACCAGAAAGTTTTTGTAAGGTTAAAGGCAATGGGAAAAATAATAAAGAAAAATAATAATAACCAGGTTTTTCCAATATTTTACAAGTGTAAGTTTTCTAAGTGTAAAAAAAAGAAAAAATTTTTAGAAGATGAGCAAGCCTATATCCACATAAAAAATACAAACAGATTCACAAAAATAAATTCTAGACAAAGATTATCTTTAGTTTACAAATAATTCTACTCTTTAAAGAAAAATATTCTATGAAACAAATTAGCAAAGACTATGAATAGAGAGCTTAGTAAGGAGGAAATAAAATCATTCACATTTTTAATTTTACCAGTAAAAAGTATTCTATTTCACTGGTAGTGAAAGAAATGTACATCAAAACTATAGTGGAAATAATATCCCTTTACCACTGTAAAAAAAAATAAGATCATTGTAAATATGATTATGTACTGCATGGGGGATTGGAATGAATCGAACACCTATCTACATTTCTAGCGTCTAAGCAAACTGGTAAAACTCATTGAACAAACAGTATGTCTCTCAAACCTTAAATACCAAGTTTTTCGACTTCTGAAAATCTACCCTAAGGCAGTAAGACTAACTATGGAAGAAGTGGCATGCCTCAAGAATTTATTTACACTGCAATTTAGAAGAGATATTGGCAATAAGAAGTTTTGAGCCTATCTAAAACCAGAGAGTACACATCTTTTGAGCTGCTGTCTATATCTCTTGTTTTTCTTTCAGAAAAATCATTTCCTGCTTTGGAGGTTTGTTAATAAAACTTTTTATTTTATTCTTGTCATAGCTTCTATTTGTGTGATGATGTTTCCATCATTCCACATAAACAAAGAATATTCAGATAATTTCTGAAAAGCGTTTTAGAACTTTATAAGCTTTGTATGGATTATTGTATTAATAATTTAAAGTACTAATTTAATCCAAATTTTATCATTTAATAAGGGCAGGGAAAGTTACCTTAAAAGGTGAAATGACCAGTTTAGAGATAGGTAACATATACTATTGATATTACTGGAATAATTTTCAAAAACCTTTTTTAAAACTTTAAAATTATTACATTCAAAGATCTGCATACAGACATGTGGCCTAGGAATAACTGCACATAAGCATTTAATCCTTTACTCCACCCTCCACTCTGCTCTGCTTGTTAGAAAGCTCTCCTCGACATTATCTGCCCTCTACCCTGTGTTGAGAGTGCTGCCCTGAACTCTCTCTCTCTGCTCATCAGTTAGCCACTGCAGACAGCGAAGGTTTTAATCCATGACCACAACTCCACTTGCCTCATCTGTTTGAAGAAACATGGATCCTCAAAGCTAAGGGCCCAGAGGGGCTCTGAGATCATGAAGAGAGGAACAGGATTTAAGTTCGTTTCCAATTTTTTTTTTTTTTTTTTTTAGAGACAGAATCTCGCTCTGTTGTCATGTTGGAGTGTAGTGATGCGATCTTGGCTCACTACAACCTCCGCCTCCCGGGTTCAAGTGATTCTCCTGCCTCAGCCTCCTGAGTAGCTGGGATTACAGGTGCGTGCCACCACGCCTGGGTAATTCGGCTAATTTTTGTATTTTTAGTAGAGACGGGATTTCACTGTATTGGTAAGGCTGGTCTCAAACTGGTGACCTCGTGATCTGCCTGCCTAGGCCTCCCAAAGTGCTGGGATTACAGGCATGAGCCACCATGCCCGGTTCATTTCCTCTCATGCTAAATGGGATATGCCGAGAAGTCACCTTCATTCATAGTGGTTTTATTTTGTTTTATTTTTACTTAAAGGCACAATAAGAACTTACAAACTAACTTTTGAAACTACGTCCCTTTTGTAAGCAGGGGCTGTTTTATAATTGGAAAGGGTATTCCTCTGCTTATGTTAATTTTGTTCCATTAAATAGTGGGAATTACATATTAGACTGAAATCATTTTTCAATATTTATTTGGGCAGTTATTTAATTACATATGACAAGGATTTTAAAATCAGGTAAATTTTCTCTGTCAGTAGTGATTCTTCTACACAAGCATGACACAGGGCCGATGTTATCTGATGACACTCTACAGGGTTTAAAACATGGATTACGCTTGCAATTGACCTAGGGAGAACAACAAGCCTCTGTCATATTAAATGGTAGTCCTGGACATTGGCATAGTTTTCTTAAAATTGATGGGACAAATAAGAGCCTTATTTAAAATTATGTGCAACGTCCCCTCAATGCCTTTAAAGCCATATCTATCTAAGATATACTTATATAAAAAGGGACAGAAAGTTGTTTGTATGTTTGTTCATTTTTGCTCTTTCAAAGTTGAAAATATAAGACCAATAGATTGTAACTGAAATAAAATGATTCTCTTGTATTCAAATTACAGTATGTGTGTGAATTGTAAACATCCATAACACATAGAACATACCAGCTGAGTCACTGTTGCTGTCAATGTAGCCCCGCAACTATCACCTGCAATACAGATTCGCATGGGATCCACTCTGTATCGTTCAAGAATTTTGTCCTGTAGAAAGAACTTGACCACAGAAAGAACATCTTCAATGGGAGCAGGGAAATAATATTGAGGAGATAGTCTAAAGCTTCAGGAAAAAAAAAGCAACAAAGCATTTATGATTAATCTTAGGTTATATATATCCAAATATCTATCAATTTAAGCAACTGATCCATCAAACATAATTGACTCTACTTTAACTTTAATTTCATCAATTAAACCTGGCTTACTACTAACTTTTGTTTTAAAATAAAAAGTAGATGCTGGTATAAAGGTTATAAAATGTTGGCTCTATAGGGAGATGAGAAAGAGAAGGATGTGTTTTCACTCTAATAAAATTTTTAACAGAAGAGCAATCAGGAGGTGCGGTACCCCGTACTATTCAGCAGATTCTCAATGTAGTTGGTGGCTCAAGAAAAATCTTTTATTTTAAATTGACCATAATAATTTGTAAAAATTTTTATTTAGAAAATATTATATAAATTATAATTAAATTATACTTTTACAAATTTATGGGTTTCAAAGTGATGATATGATTTATGAATATAACATAACATAATATGAAATAATTAAAATGAGCTTGGTAATATATCCATTACCTCAAATACTTAATATTTTTGTGGTAAAAACATATGATATTTATTATCTTTGTGCATTACTTTGTACATTACTAAGTATATTCAGTGTATTGCACAATAGAACTTAAAAAGAATTCCTCTTTTTTAACAGATTTTGTGCCCCTTAACCATCATCTCCCCATTGGTCTTAACCACTGGCCTCTGTAACCACCATTCTACCCTCTGCTTCTGTGAATTCAATGATTTTAGTTTCCACATATATGTGAGAACCTGTGATATTTGTCTTTCTGTGCCCGGCTTATCTCAATTAGGGTAATGTTCTCCAGTTCCATCCACGCAGTCACAAATTACAGAATTTCCTCTTTTTTGAGACTGAACAGTGTTCCCTTGTGTATATGTACCACATTTTCTTTATCCATTCGTCTGTTGATGGACACTTAGTTTGATTTCACATCTTGGCTATTGTGAATAGTGCTGCAATGAACATGGGAGTAAGGACATATCTTTGACAAACCAATTTCCATTTTTTTGGGCAGATACCCAGAAGTAGATTGCTGAATTATATAGTAATTCTAATTTTAGTTTTTTTGAAGAAACTCAGTAGACTTTTCCATAATGGCTGTACTAATTTACATTCCCACCAATGCTATACAAGGGTTTCCTTTTCTCAACATCAGTGCCAACACTTGTTAACTTCCATCTTTTTTATAATAGCTATTTTGACAAGTGTGAGATGATATCTCATTGTGGTTTTAATTTGCACTTCTCTCATGATTAGCAGTGTTGAGTACTTTTTTCATGTATCTGTTGCCCATTTGAATGTCTTCTTTTGAGAAATGTCTATCAAATTTCTCACCCGTTTTTAACTGAGCTTTTTATTTTCTTGTTATTAAATTGTTTGAACTCAAAATACAAATATTTTTTATATTAACCCCTAATCAGATGTATGGCTTGCAAGCATTTTCTCTCAATCTATAGGTTGTCTCTGTAGAGTGTTAACCATTTTGCTGTACAGAAGCTTTTAGTTTGGTGTAATCATATTTGGTTATTTTTGTTTTTGTTGCCTATGTTTTCCGGGTCAACAATTTTCAGAACTATTGTTGGGAAGGCAGAAAATATTTTTTAAAAGGAGAAAATATAAAAGTAAATGATTTGTAGATATCTTGTATTAGAAATGTATTTAGGTGCAAATTCTATAAGATTGCATGTCTCATGTCATATCACAAGCACTACCTGAAAACTTGATTCAAAATAAAAGCTTTGAAATGTAAATAATATTTAGTACAGCAAAGAATCTTCCTTAATCATTGTAATTTATTTGTAAGACAAATTGTTGCAGCAGGAGCCACTGAACTGTCCAATTTTTTATTTCTATTGATAGTAGTAATCTTAATATCCATAATTACAGTTAGTAAATTATTCATATGGCAATACTAAGCAATAAACATTACAAAGATGGTCCTAGCAGTTTTGTCATACTATAATCTGTATCTCAAGTATCTGAAATGTAGTATAATCTAAACAAATAACATATCGAAAATGTGATTGTTACTTTAAACATGGGTAAAGAACAACAAATATCTTAAGTAATTGATAAAATTACTTATGATAAATTTGTAATTTTAGATAAAATTACTTGATAAAATTCTTGAACCAGATACTCTCTATATTACCATTTTAGAAGTATATTTAAAAATGATAAAGTGGCATACTAGGTTAAACAGGTTAAACCTATAGAGTAAAAGGGAGAATATCCTACTTAGTATAAGTTAGAAATATCTCTGAAAGCATAAGGGATTCTTCTGGTTGCTCTAAAGCAGCAATAATAAACAGGACGGCGTTAGTTCAACTTGTATGTTCTATTTGATCCTATTAATTTCTCAGAAGAATTTATACTATTTTCTCTTTTCATAAGGATGCTGAAAGTCTCTAAGTGTATTTCTGCACTCTGAAATCGGCAGGAAAGATGGAAAAAGTTCTTCATCCTGAGGATGATGGTTTTAGAAGTACAGAGTACACCTGAATACATCAGAAAGTGTTGGACATTTTGGACAATCATCAGTCTTTCTCACATATTGTTAGAAATTTTAACAAAAAATTGTGAAGTACTAAGATCTCTAATTTTGAGAATGACTTGAAATTATCATATGGTCCCAACATTTGTCACCTGATGTTCCTCCAACCCAAAGTATCTGTAAAATTCATCTTCCTATTACCGGCTGAAATAAAACCCAACGTCCCAAATGTGGAATGGATAACTAGCTCCCTCTTTCTATGTTTGTTATATGGGGATTAAGCTGGGTCCTTCTAGGACCTTTATATTACCGGAGATTTTCACAGCTGTGTTGCCCAGAATCTTCACCCTTCAATGCCTCTCAGAGTTAACTACAAAGGAAGAGATGAAAGGAAAATTGGGTCCTTTTGAGTAGGCATGGATATTGTAACAGGAGTAAAAGTTTTTAGTATAAACAAAAACTCCCTACAATTCAAGCCACTTTTGAGGCTTGGGTGACTTTCTTTGGAAATCAATCCTATGTCCTGAGAGCAAGGATCATAGTATTTATTTTTAAATCTTACTCCACTCCCACAACAACAGCATCAAGTTTGTTTGCCGTCTCTCTGTTCAGCAAGTCATAAGCCGAATTCTCTGAAATGAAAGAAATAAACATAAAACTGTACCCTGCAAATAAAGAGCAATGGAAAACCACTGATACTCATGAAACATGACAGAAGTACAGATTGTAATTAATTGGTAGAATCTTTATAATCTTCATTTTTGTCATCATGTGAAAGGACCTCTGTCAGAGTAACAAAACCTTCCTAATCCTCCACCTGCCAAATCATTCCTCACCAAAAGCAAAGACATCTGATTAGTGACAATGGGAAAAGAAACTTGGCATGCCCTGCTGACCCACTAGTTTTTCTGTCAGAACTCTCCTTCCACTTCCACTGTGTTGCACGCTTCAAAGGGGCATCATTCACCAAGGATGGCCCAGAGACAGGATGCTCGCTCCCTTCTGTGGTAGGTTTCACCAGGAAGAGACTGGTGGTTGTGCAGCACTGTTGAATATTATCCTGGGTATATGCGTAACTCAAGTCTGACCCATTATCAAGAACTAAAGACACATCCTTTAAATCCTTATTAGTAACACACACAATATTTTGGCTGTCCTCTGCTTAAATCCTGCATTGCTCAATATTTGCAGAACTATGGAAAAGAAGAAAGAACGTGTATGTCTTGACTCTCTAAAGCTGAAACACTCATTACCATGGTTTTCCATAGAACTCTAACTAGAACAAGCCAGAACTCTGAAGTTAAGTGGAACATAATATTATGATCAGTATTATAAGTTTCATGTATTCAGAGATTCAACCATAGTTCATTTCTTCAGGAACTACTAGTCATCATTACTATCTTTTTGAATACAAAACATTAATCTAATGCCAGATATTCTTCTCATGAGCCACATTGAACACATGGAAGGACTGCTCACCAGTGGTGTGATGGTTGAACATGTGGATCTTGCTCATTTGGCTACTGGTTCTACCACTTACTAACAGTACGACTTTGAGAAAATTACTTAACCTCTCTGTGTCTGTTAGTGCACCTCAAAAATTGGGACAATATCTATTCCTAGAATGTGCTTACCTAGCAAAATAAAAGTTGACCACCCCGCTGCTTGCAGTAGCATTTTTTTTTGCCTTTTTTTTTTAAATAACAGACCATGAAGCCAAAATTCTGGATATAATGATCAGGCTGTACATTCTTTGAGGAAAGGAGTGTTATCATTTGCTTCTTAACATCCTCTAAGTACCTAGTAGGATATCCTTTGTACTCTGTGCTGTGTGGTGGTAATATTCCCTGACAGGCTAAAAGTAAGGGTATGAATGTGTGTGCATGCACCTCAGCTACGTCACTGTATCTCTTGTGGTCATCTCCAAACATTAGATGGGAACATAGACTTCCAGGGAGGAGCTGTTTTATCAGTTCTATTTTTATTCACTCAGTTCTATGCTATATTTTCTAACGTTCTATCTAATGTTATATTTTCAGTTTAAGATCAAAGTTATGCAATATATTCTAAGTCTCAACATCATTGTTCCACCACAGTCTATAGCTTGGACATGTGTTTCCTACTCAGTAGCTACAAATTGTATTATTTCTGACTCAACACTTAAAACATCTTATTCACGTCAGTTTTTCTGAAACTGAAGGCACGTCCTTAGGCAATTTCAACCTAAACTTCAAGTTTACTAACTTGAACTTCTCATTCTGTGCTGTCAATGTAAGTTCATTTAATTATAAAGGTTTTAAAGCAAAAATCTCATCTAGTGTTTTTATAATATTATTTGCCACGTGGTGTGTGAAGAAATATGTATGAACCATGATTGATACAATCTATCATATCTTTGCTAAACTACATGTACATACCACAAAAATTAGTATCATATCAACACATGTTTTCCCAATTTTACATGTGTACATGCAATATATTTTAATATAAACATATATAATTTGCAAAATACACATATAAAGTGCACTTACTACAACTTCCGATGATAAAGGCACCACCATGAAGATAAATTACAGCTGGTCTCTGTCTTTCTGACTTCCTTTTTGGTAAATACAAACGTACTGGAACGCCACTAAAGGTGGTGTCAGTCACTGTAATGTTTTCATCTGAAATTGGTTTTGTAACGTCCAGTTTAACTAATGTGGAAAGTACTTCTTCATACTTCATAAGACCTATATTTTCAAATAAGGTAGCCTGTCAAAACAAAACAAAATGGAAAATATCAAACATTTTGCCCAAGGTCAAAATATAACTTAAGACAGTACCTGAGCAGTATCCTGGGATCTTTATAATAGACTCATTGCACTTTCTCTGAGACCAGACTCTCTGTTTACTTATATATCCGCAAACATTCAGGAGCTTCACTTTGTCAAGGAATCGAATTAAAATCTTCTCCTGACTTTCCAGACTCTTTTTAAACTGGTATTTTTTTACTTCCTTGTATTACACACTATTTTCTTTTTTAAAAATAAGTTTACTGGGGCTGGACGCAGTGGCTCACGCCTGTAATCCCAGCACTTTGAGAGGCCGAGCTGGGCAGATCACTTGAGGTCAGGAGTTTGAGACCAGCCTGGCCAACATGATGAAACCCTGTCTCTACTTAAAAGCATACAAAAAATAAGCCAGGCATGGGGGTGCACGCTTGTAATCCCAGCTTCTCAGGAGGCTGAGGCAGGAAAATCGCTGGAACCTAAGAGGCAGAGGTTGCAGTGAACTGAAATCACACCACTACACCCCAGCCTGGGCGACAGAGTGAGATTCCAACTAAAAATAATAAAATAAAATAAAATAAAGTAAAATAAAATAAAATAAAATAAATTTACTGTGTATAATTGAGGTTTACAACATGTTATGAAATATATACAGAGAGTAAAATCGTTACTAAAATAAATTCACATTTCCATTATCTCACATGGTGTTTGTGGCAAGGACAGCTAAAATCTACTTATTTTTTTAAATTACTAATACAATACAGATTTTTCACTCTAGTCTTCATGCTGCATATTAGATTTCTAGACTTGTTCATCCTACATATGATTAGTGATGCTGAGCACTTTTTAATATAACTGTTGGCCATTTTTATGTCTTTCTTGTAGAAATGTTTGTTCAGGTCTTCGTCCGTGTTTTAGTCAGGTTATTTCTTTCTGCTTTAAGTTGTAAGAGTTCTTTATAAATTTTGGATAGTAACTTTATTAGATATGTTGTTGCAATCATTTTTCTCAATCTACAGTTTGCCTGTTCATTTTGTTATTTAAAATTATTTTTAATTTTTAAATTTTTGTGCAGAAGATTTTTAGTTTGATATAGCCCTATTTATTTATTTTTGCTTTTGTAGTCTGAGCTACAATAGCTTTTGGTGTGATATCTAAAAAGTCATTGCGAAAGCCAATGGCTGGTGTCAAGGATCCTTTCCCCAATATCTTCTTCTAGAAGTTTTATGGTTTCAGTCTTCCATTTAAGTCTTTTATCCATTTTGAGATTATTTCCACGTATGATATAAGATGAGAGTCCACTTTCATTCTTTTGGACATGGAAATTCAGTTTTCCCCACAGCCATTGCATCCTAACAAATACCTTTTGTTTATCTAGAAACATTTACTTTTTCTCTTATGAGATGCTCATTTGAGCCTGTTTTCTTTTTTAAATATTCTAGTTGCTTGGATGGTTTGTTTTAGAAATAGGAAAAATTTACATTATGTTTCCGAGGTCAAAATTTTGAAGACACATCCAAACATTGCTGTCAAAATATAGAATAATTGATTTTTATTCAAGTAACATGGATAGCTGACTTCCCAATCTCTCAGCCTCTCTTCACCCAAATCTCATTTTTGAGGTCCTCATAAAAGATGTTGTTCTTTCACTATGTGAGGAGGTTAGGTTTGTCAAATACTTGAGAATGCAAACTTTGAAGGGAAAAAGATTAATGTTTTGCCAAAAGAGACCTCCATCTAAATGCCTGCCAGTGAATATCACATATCCATTATCTAGAAAGTTTTTCAGACAATTCTGTTACAGATTGATGGGATATTAGTCTAGGAAAATGACAGAGGAAATGAAGACACAGTAAGAAGAGATATTTTGTAGGGAGAATATATCTTGCAGGATACATTTGTGGAATTAGGGAGATGTGTGAGTCATTTATGTTTTCTTAAGGCTATTTTTTTAGAGCAGTGGAAAGTTCATAGCAAAATAAAAGGAAGTTAGAGCGCTTTCTCATATGCACCCTGCCCCCAGGCAGGCTTAGCCTCTCCCCATTATTAATATTCCCCACTGGAGTGGTACATTTTACAATTCGTCAGCCTACACTGACATATCAGAATTACCCAAGTTCATAGTTTGAATTAGGGTTCATTCTTGATGTGGACATTGTATGAGTTTGGGCAAATGTATAATGACATGTGTCCACCATTGTATTATCATACAGAGTATTTTCACTGCTCTAAAAATTCTCACTGCTCCACTTATTCATCCCTCCTCCCCTATACCTAATCACTGGCAACCACTGATCTTTTGCCAGCTCCATACTTTTGCCTTTTCCAGAATGTCATATAGTTGAAATACTATAATATATAGACATTTCATATTTACTTCTTTCACTTACTAATATACATTTAAGATTCTTCCGTGTCTTTTCCTGATTTAGTAGTTCATTTCATTTTAGCACTGAAAAATATTTCATTGTCTGGACTATGATAGTTTATTTATTCATTCACCTACTGAAGAATATCTTGGTTGCTTCCAAGTTAGGGTAATTATGAATAAAGCTGCTATAAAATCTCTGTATAGGCTTTTGTGTGGACATCTTTTCAACTCCTCTAGGTTAAATACCAAGGAGCATGATTGCAGGGTTGTATAGTAAGAATATGTTTAGATTTGTAAGAAACTGCCAAAGTAGCAGTACCATTTTAAATTCCCATCAATGAGTGAGAGTGCCTGTTGTTGCACAGCTTCGCCAGCATGTGGTGTTGCCAGTGTTCTGGATTTTTTGTGTGTAGTAATATCCCATTGTTGCTTTTGTTCACATTTCCCTGATGACAGATGAGTGGAGTATTATTGCATGTGCTTATTTGCCAATTGTATAACTTATTTGTTAAGGTGTTTCTTAAGATCTTTAACTTATATTTAAATAAGATTGTTTGTTTTCTCTTTTTTTTTCTTTTTAATTTGTATAGATACGGGGTCTTGCTATGTTTCCCAGGCTGGTCTGGAATTCCTGGACTCAAGTGATCCTCCCACCTTGTCCTCCCAAGGTTTTGAGATCACAGGTGTAAGCCACTGTGCCCGGTCAGATTGTTTATTTTCTATTGTTGAGTTTTAAGTGCTTTTTGTGTATTTTGGATAACAGTCTGTTATCAGATATCTCTTTTGTAAATATTTTCTCAGTCTGTGGCCTGTCTTCTAACTCTCTTATCTTTCACAAAGCTGCAGTTTTTAATTTTAATGAAGTCCAACTTGTCAATTATTTCTTTCATGGATCATGCCTTGGTGTTGTATGCAGAAAAAATCCAACATTTTGTAGATTTTTCATTTGACTTTTTAACAACCCATCTGCTCATTCTTAACCTGCTCTCAAGAGTAGCACCACACCTCCGTTTTTTACTTATTTTACTTCCATTTGCATTTCCTTCAATTATAGTTATACCTATTATCTGTTAAGAGTAGGCTAAGTTAGGAGATGAAATGAGTGGTTATACTCAACATTATGGCAAGAAATTAAAAGAAACATTAATTTTCTTCTTCCCTCACTTGATTTTATTTATTTACCAGAAGAGATATAACCTTGAATGTAAGTCCCATACATTCTTTTACTTTGTTTTCCCAACAACCATAAGCTCAAGTTACTAGACAATCAACTTACCAAAGATGATTTTCCAAATAATATATTCATGGAATGAAAAAATATTCAAATTTACCATAAAGTAGTTTTATGCTGCAGTCTTCTTGAATATATATATTTTTTGAGACAGGGTCTCACTCTGTTGCCCAGACTCGAGTGCAGTGGCATGGTCTCGGTTCACCACAACCTCTGCCTCCCAGGCTCAAGCAATTCTCCTGCCTCAGCCTCCCGGGCACCTGGGATTACAGATATGGGCCACTACTGCCAGGCTAATTTTTGTATTTTTAGTGGAGATGGGGTTTCACCATGTTGGCCAGGCTAGTCTTGAACTCCTGACCTCAAATGATCCACCTGCCTCAGCTTCTCAAAATGCTGGGATTACAGGTGTGAGCCATCGTGCCCGGCCTTCATGACTATCTTTAACAAATAAAAATACACTAATCTCATGCAAATATATTTATGGATTTCAATATTTTCTTATGAATTTATTTTTATCAGAGACTTGAAGAATATACTCATGATAGATATGTTTATTAATTATTGAGTCTTATCTTTAATGAGGTTATTACAATTAATGGTTCTGGTGACTTTCGGTTCCAGACAAGATGGAGTAAACCTTTCAAAGACAACCTTTTAGCCAATTATAACTAAAATTTCTGCACACCATATAAAAGATACTACCAGCCTACCTCTGAAAAGTAAACAAAAGGACATGTGTTGAGGAGGGAAGTTAAAACTTGAATAGAAATTCATAAGAGAGGGTGAGTTTCACATTTTTTTCTTTTGTCTTCTGGCGTTGGCCTGAAATCGGACTAAGCCCCACAATGACAGAGAAGGAGATGAAAGCAAACATTTCAAGAGAAATCCTCCTTTTCTAGCTATAGGATTGGTTAACATGTATCCTGTGCATCAGAGTGTGTATAGGGGGATATAGGTAATTCCCATTTTCATTGTATTATTTTTTCTCTTTTTCCTCTCCCATTATGCTCCAACGTCAGTTCCATTGGAGGAGATGTTTTTTCACTGTGATGGAGGTTCAAGCATGTAAAACCCTGAGCAAAGATTCTCTGGCCAGAGTAACTGTGAAAAGGGGCCGCTCGTGTACAAAGGGTACAAAAGAACCATTTGCTATTTTTTCTTTTCTTTTCTTTAAAAACTTCACCCGGAAGGCGGACCCAGTTATATGAAACTGCATAACATCACAGATGACTAAAAACCTAAATAAAACTACTCTTAGCCAGAAAAAAAATCCTGGCCAAAAAAAAGGATCTTGGGAGCCAAAGAGTGTGGAGGAAATCCCAGAGAAGAGATAACGGGAGAAAACTCTTCCCAGATTCTGCAAATTAAAAAAAAAAAAAAAAAAAAGTTAGTCTGATCCCACCTGCAAACTGCAGTGTTTAGCCAAATCAAAGAAGCATGGCGGAGGCACACAAACAGCACAGGAAAAGCTTTCAAAACTGAGTTGACATTGGAACCACTTTCCCTGAAAGAAAGGCAAATCATTCAGTCTATAGCTAACTTGGTTGACTGCCTCCCCAAACAAAACAATTACAACAATAAAAGCTCAATATTCTCCAAAGAGATTTAAAAGGTCTCAGGATCTCATAACAAGAGTCAAAATGCTTAGGATACAATTTATAATTGGTTGTCATAAAAAGAACAAGACAAATGAGACATTTTCCTAATGGAAACATAATCAACAGATGAAAACTTGAGAGGTTACAAATGTGAAATCAAAAATCTTAAAGCAAGTACTATAATTATCCTCTATAAGATAAAGATGAATTATCTGAAAATGAAAGGAATAATAGCCATCCTCAAGAAATAAATAGAAAATATAAAAATAACAATAAAAATTTTAGAACTGGAAAAAATTATCTGAAATAAAATCCACTGGATGGGCTTAATAATAAAATGTGGATGGGCCGGGTGCAGTGGCTCATGCCTGTAATCCCAGCACTTTGGGAGACCAAGGCGGGTGAATCACAAGGTCAGGAGTTCAATACCAGCCTGACCAACATGGTGAAACCCCGTCTCTACTTAAAATACAAAAATTAGCCAGGTATGGTGGCACGTGCCTGTTATCCCAGCTACTCAGGAGGCTGAGGCAGGAGAATTGCGTGAACCTGGGAGGCAGAGGTTGCAGTGAGCCACGATTGTGCCACTACACCAGCCTGGACAACAGAGCTAGACTCTGTCTCTAATAATAATAATAATAATAATAATAGTAGATGACCAAGTAAAGGGTCAACGACATTCTATAATCTGAAAAATATATATTGAAATAAAATGGAGCATATCTAAGGACCCATGAGACAATATCAAACACATAACATTTGTGTCATTGTAGCCAAAGAAAGAGGGGAAATACTGGCATAGAAAATATATTTGATGAAATAATGACTGGAAACTCCCCAAATTTGCTGACAGGTATGTATTTACAAATGTAAGAAGTTTGACAACACTCAAAAAGGATAAACTCAAATAAAACTACTTTCAGACAAATAATAATAAAACTGCTGAAAACCAAAGATAAAGAAAAAGAATAGGCCAGTCGCTGTAGCTCATGCCTGTAATCCCAGAACTTTGGGAGGTTGAGGTGGATGAACTGCTTAATCCCAGGAGTTCAAGACCAGCCCAGGCAACATGGCAAAACCCTCTCTCTCTCGCTCTCTCTCTCTCTCTCTGACACACACACACACACACACACACACACACACACAAAAGACTAGATGGCCTAGAATTTTATACACAATGGAAATATACTTTAGAAATGCAAAATATACAGGAAAAATAGAGACAGTATCACATACAAGAAGGAACATTAGAACAATTTATCACAAGCAGATCTGTTCTAAAAAGAAATGCTGAAGAAATTTCATCAGGCCAAAAAGAAATGATACCACAGAGAAATCTGGAGCTTCAGAAATCAAGGAAGATCAGCTGAGTAAATACAAAATATTATAATCTGCCCTAAAATTATTAAAATAATTATAACTGTTTGAAGCAAAATGTGTTAAGATGTCTGGAAATATTAATATATATAAAAATACAATACACATGGCAATTATAAAGCATTAAGGGTAAAGGAACCTATGTGGTTGAAAAATATCTATGTTCTATATAAGGGAATTGACTATTAAGTCTATGTAAGCTGTGAAAAGTTAGAAATGCATATTGTAATCTCTAGAAAGGTCATTTTTCAACATAACATAAAAAAATAGCCAAAACTGTAATGGAAAAACAAAACCGGAATACTAAAAATTATTCAGATAATCCAAAGGCAGGCAGGCAATAGAGGAATAAGAAATAAGGGCTTAAACAGAGTACAATGATGCAACTATAGAACTAATTCCAGTATCAAAAATTATATCAAATAAAAACACACCAGTTGAAAGTGAAATATTTTCTAAAAGAATTTTTTTGATCTACTCACATGCATGATGTATATGCTATCTATAAGAAATTCATCTTGGCTGGGTGTGGTGGCTCACGCCTGCAATCCCAGCATTTTGGGAGGCCGAGGCAGGTGGATCACGTCATGTCAGGAGCTTCAGACCAGCCTGACCAACATGGTGAAATCCCATCTCTACTAAAACTACAAAAATTAGCCAGTGTGGTGGCAGACGCCTGTAATCCAGCTACTCGGGAGGCTGAGGCAGGAGAATCACTTGGACCCAGGAGGCATAGGTTGCAGTGAGCTGAGATTGCGTTATTGCACTCTAGTCTGAGCAACAAAGTGAGATTCTGTCTCCAAAGAAAAAAAAAGAAAGAAAGAAAGAAAAGAAATTCATCTTAAATATAATGATAGAGACTATTGAAAAGTAAAGGGATAAAACACATCACATGCAAACAATAATTAACAGAAAACTATAGTGGTTGTAATAACATCACACAAAGTAGACTTCAGATCAAGAAAAATGACCAAGGATAAAGACATATATTATATAATGACAAAAATAATTTACCAAAAAGACAATAATGAAAAATGAATACCCATTAAAGGAACCTCAAAATACATGATTCAAAAACTGATGGAATTGAAAGGAGAAATAGATGATCCACAATTATGCTTGGACACCTCCACTTGATAATTGAGTGAAATAAACAGAAAACCATCAAATCTATTTAAAAACCTAAACAACTTTATTTTGAAAGTGGAGAACACAGTTGGAGAACTCATACAACCTGATTTCAAGACTTCCTAAAAAGCTGCAGTAATTAATACAGTGCAGTATTGATCAAATCCTAGACTGATAAAGGAAGAGAAGAGAATTCAGAAATGAAACAACAGAAATATGTCTCCCTCATGCTTTACAAAGAAAATTCAATTTTAAAAAGCCTGAAAATACTAAGTACTGGTATAGATGCAGAGTAACTGGAACTTTTTTATATTGGTGATATAAATGCAAAGTCATACAGACCCCTTGCAAAACTGTCAGGTCCTAAGAAATTAAACATACACTTATAATATAACCCAACAAATCTAGTTCCAGGTATTTAATGAACAGAAATCAAAACTCTTTCACACAAAAGCCTATATCAGGCGTATAACACAAATTTGTGTTGGGCCATATTCAAAACAGTCCTGGGCTGCCATGGGCCAAAGGTTAAACAAGCTTGCTATATATGAATGTTTGAGCAGATTTATTCATATCCATCCCAAAGTGGAAACAACTCAAATAATCTTCAACTGACTATTATGGACAAACTGTGATACACTGTATAATGGAACACTATATAGCTTTAAAAATTATGTAAGGCTGGGCCCAGTGGCTCATGCCTATAATCCCAGCACTTTGGGAGGCCAAGGCAGGAGGATAGATTGAGTCAGGAGTTTGAGAACAGCTTGAGCAACATGTTGAAACCCCGCCTCTATCAAAAATACAAAAACTTAGCCAGGCATGGTTATTCACATAATCCACATGCACACCTGTGGTCCCAGCTACTTGGGAGTCTGAGGTGGGAGGATCACCTGAGCCTGGGAGGCAGAGGTTTCAGTAAGCCGACATTGCGCCACTATGCTCCAGCCTGGGTGACAGAGTGAGATACAATCTCAAAAAAAAAAAAAATTAAGTTTTCATGTCTCAACAACATGGATTACTTTCAAAAGAATATGCTAAGTGAAGGAAGCCAGACTCAAAAGGCCATATGCAGCACGAGTCAGTTTATATGACATTATGGCAAGGGCAAACTATAAGGAAATATAAGGATCACTGGATCCTTATATAAGGATGATAAGGATCAAGGATCACAGCAGACTAAGGGTGGAGAAATGTTTGTCACAAAGGAACAGTATGGTTTTGAGGGATTATGTTTCCATATCTTGATTGTGGTGGCAGTTATATGACTCTATACCTTTGTTGAACCTCAAAGGTCTATACAACCAAAAGAGTTAATTTTACTGAAAATTTAAAATTAAATTGTAAAATTGGCACAATGATTTAAAATTACGGAGCCTGAATCTAGACTGTCTGGGTTTGATTCCTAATTCTTCAATTTATCAACTACACGCATGACTGGTTTACTTACTCCCTGTGCCTCATTTTCCTCATCTATAAAATAACTATAATAATAGTGACTCCTTCAAAGTATAGTTGTAAAGGTAAAATAATACTTATAAGGACATTAAAATACAGTAAGCATATCATTAAGTATTCAGTAAATTTTAGCTATATTATTAATACATATTGAAAATTATCTTGGATAGAAAATGTTATTGAATAAAATATTCATTCCTAGTCAATGAGAATTACAATGAAAGATTCCTTCAATTTAGCAAACGTGTCATTTTAAAATTAACTTTTATAGCTAGTTTTATTTTAATTTAATTGTATTAAATTAAATTAAGTTTAATTTTTGTTTCCTCATCTCTCACAGCTTCTCTCATGGAATAGATGCTGACTACCTCTCTATTAAATAATAATCAGCAACTATTCTAGACATTATTAAATGGTATTATGGGATAGATGCCCTCCTATTTTCATAGTAACACCGTAGTTTGTTGATTAGCCTTCTCATTTTGCAGTTGAAAAAACTGAGTTTTCCAGAAGCTACATGACACGTGATATCACAACAGACCAAACATGAGAATCCAGCTATCTTTCATAGAGATATTAAAAAGAATAATAATGAAAAACAATGCAACTATCGTAACTTTTTTTCTATTTAAAAAAATATATTTTCTTTTGATAAAAATATATCATTTACGTTAATTTGTAATGGAATTATCATCATCAGTTCATATTGATAAATATAATCTATATAATAAAGCTCATTGGGGTTCTCAATAATTCAAAGAGTGTAAAGAGTTCTGGAGAAAACCACCTGAAAGGAGAAAAATATTAAACAGTAGAGATACTAAATATGCATCAAAATGTAAAAACATAATAATTATACACATATAAGTTGTTAAAGAATATATGAGACTAAGTTTCTTCAGAAATGTCAAATATAATCAAGTGATTTAATAATCCCCTAAATTTCCTTTAGACAATACCATTTCTTTTATTCTTATTAAAATATATAATCTTTATCTTTAGAGATATACTGTTATCAGCAAGAATTTTCTCCCCTGCTTTGTACAGATTTAAGTAAACATGTTAATGATTAATTAAATTAAACATATTAACATTATTTGGTTGATTTAAGTCTTTCTCAAAATACTAACTGAAATAAAATGTACATGTACTTATAACAAGACATCCCCATTCCCTAGGGAAAAAGAAAAATTACCGTAAATGAAACCATTTTCACCAGAGCATTAATGGTCCCTACTTTCCAGGTTTCTTCCACGTTTTCTGGGATGGGGGCAGAAATATAATAAGCAAAAAGAATACAAGATAGTGCAAAGAAAAGAGTTCTGCACCCCATGATAATTCTTTTTCTAACCTCTGTAGAGTGATGATGGAATGTCACCCCATATATATCAAGTGTTAAATAGTAGGTCAAAGGCAGGAAGTAAACTCTCTTCAGTAACAAGATGATTTTAGCAATGATTTAACATTCAGTTCCAAGATTAACAGATAGTAGTAACTAGTTCAACAATTACACACTATTTCTGAAACTGAATTTACAATATATCCCAAATATGCGTCAGCAGCAAACAACTAAAAATACTGGCAGAAGTTATTTTCTTACCCTGTGACACCATAATCATCCCAGCACAATACATCTTATTAGTATTCTCAGAACCATGAAGTCAATTTTCCCAATGGCTATGTTGCAAAGATTACTGAGAAGAGGTTAAAAACCAAACAAAATAAAACCTTTCAGGTAACATTTAGCCAATCTCAAGGCTAATCCCTTTAACACAGATCATGAGCAAAATTAAAATCCCCTGTGATCAATTAACTTTAGACAAAAAAAGAGGAAGCTGATATTCCTGTCCAAGTTACAAAAGTAATTTATTTACTCCAGAAATATTTATGAAGTGTTTATCTTATATTAAATTTGAAAATTTTCAATCCACAGTTACATAATCACAGAAAAAATATGGATTTGTTAAGCAAATATATGTTGGATGCTTAGGACATACTAAATTCAGTATTAGGCAAAAGGGTTACAAAACTGAGTAAGACCTGGCATTTGTCCCTTCTTTTGTGGAGCTTTCTCCAACTGTCTGATTTTCATTTTCCTAGGGCTATTTTTGGAAATTTTGTCATAGCATAGTTTATTTATCTGGGAGCCCTACCAGGTTTCTCAACTAATTTTTCAGCAGCAGCTGTTACTGTGACTCTAATTGCTACCTGTTACTCTAGTCCATAATTTCCTGTTGGAGCCAGGCTTTATTATCCATCTGAACACCTGACTGAGGGCAGGAAAGGCCGTTCTTCAAACTTGAGAAATAAGAACTACACAAATGGTAGAAGATCAGGGGCTGAAAATGAGGTGAATATGAACAATCCACCATGTACAAGATGGGAATGTCAACCTAATTTTGAAATAGTGACTTAATTTAGCATGTTCTTTTTTCTCTATCTTCTCTGATTTACACAAAACTTACATGACACCTCTCCTTGGCCCTGCTTTTCATTCCACCCACACAGCTGGGCTCATCTTCTCTCAATTTCTCAGGGATGTAACGTACCAAGAGAAAACAGAAAATTTAAAAATTATTTTTACCTTCTGCATTTTGAAATCTAAGTACTTATGTTAATGGAAAAAAACAACAAACAAACAAACAAACAAAACCTGGCTACCACAGTGAAACCTTGTCTCTACTTAGAAAAAATACAAAAATTAGCCGGGCGTGGTGGCGGGCGTTTGTAGTCCCAGCTATCAGGGAGGCTGAGGCAGGAGAATGGCGTGAACCCAGGAGGCAGAACTTACAGTGAGCTGAGATCGCGCCACTGCACACCAGTCTGGGCAACAGAGCCACTGCCTCAAAAAAAACAAAAAACAAAAAACAAAACGAAAAAAAACCATGAAATCCTGTGATGGAAATCTTGAGGAGTTTCAAATGCAGAAATATTTGTCCTTCCTTGACAATTCTTTCCTATGTAGCTTTGACACAAGTTGGAAAGCAGAGAATGATTTCACAATGTTTCCAGTGTTTATATACCAGATTTCTGCTAGAGGGAGGAGTCTTCCAAGTACAGGAGACAGAGTTCAATCAAAAAACTTTAGAAACCTGGTTAGGCATGGTGGCTCATGCCTGTAATCCAAGCACTTTGAGAGGTCAAGGTCAGAGGCTCACTTGAGTCTAGAAGTTTGAGACCAGCCTGGCAGCATGGCAAGACCGCCCCCAGTCTCTTAAAAAAGAGTTTTTAAGAAATTAACTAGGTGTGGTACCACATGCTGATAGTGCCAGCTACTCAGGATGTTGAGACAGGAGGATCGCTTGAGCCTAAGAGTTTGAGGTTACCGTGAGCTGCGATCATGTCACTGCACTCCAGTCTGGGTGACAGAGCAAGACCCTGTCTCTAAAAATAAATATTTTAGAAACCAGATGTGAAATGAAACTAATTAATAATGTCATATAGCTACAACCCAGACAATTTCTTATTGGTTTTGTCAGTTTAAAATAACAACACAAAGAGATAGCTCCTCCAAAGAAAGGGTTTATTTGGGAATAGCAGAGGGATTATAATCTGGATACACTTGCTATAGTGAACTATAGGTGCATCTGAGGAAGTTGGGGCAAGTGGAAGTTTCAAAGAATGAGAGAATTACACATAAGTCGTTTTTAACAAAGAGCACATTGATTGTGGGGGCTTATTGTAGGAACTGACGTCAGTATATTGTGGTGACAGTGTGTCATACAAGTGTTCTTACGTGAGTACCTAACTATCCTTGTGGACTAGCTGTCCTTGTGTGGCTTGAGTAGCACGCTGTCATCCTATTCAGGGTGCAAGTTTCAAATACAATTTATGTAACCACAGGAGATTCCCTCCCTTTAAGATTCCTGGACTTTTCTTGTTAATGATCTAGCAAGTGTTTCTTTTCATAATAAATAAACAAATTCAGCAGCCGGGTGCGGTGGCTCACACCTGTGAGCACTTTGGGAGGCTGAGGCGGGTGGATCACCTGAGGTCAGGAGTTTGAGACCAGCCGGACCAATATGGTGAAACCCCATCTCTACTAAAAATACAAAAGTCAGTTAGGTGTGCTTGTGGGCTCCTGTAGTCCCAGCTACTTGGCAGGCTGAGGCAGGAGAATCGCTTGAACCCAAGAGGCGGAGGTTGCAGTGAGCCGAGAAGTAGACAACCAAAAAAATATTATAACAAACTTACAAGGGCTATGGACAAAGAACTGTGGATGAAAACATTATACCTATCTATCTATCTATAGTGCCACAAAAATGTTATGAGTGTTCTATATATAATACATATAATGTTACTATATATGTGTTTCATATATATATATAGTAAAACCACAAAATGTTATGAGTTAACCAGGGGCACATGAGGTGTCTCTAAAGAGGTGTAACTCAGTCCTCAAAAAATCCAGAACCACCTCCAGGACAGCTCCAAAAACGGAAAGTTTCACTAGCCACAAATGGTGTACTTCCCACATCTGACCCAACATATTCTTTTGTTGTTGTTGTTGTTTTAACTTTTATTTTTGGTACAGGGTGCATGTGCAGGTTTGTTATATAGGTAAACTTGTGTCGTGGGGGGTTGTAGTATGGAGTATTTCATCACTCAGGTACTAAGCCTAGTACACATTTTTTCTGATCCTCTCCCTCCTTCCACCCTCCACCGTCGAGTAGGCCCCAGTGTGTGTTGTTCCCCAATTTGTGGCCATGAGTTCTCATTATTTAGCTCCTACTTATAAGTGAGAACATGTGATATTTGGTTTTCTGTTCAGTTTGCTAAGGATAATAGCCTCCAGCTCCATCCATGGTCATGCAAAAGACATGATCTTGGGTTTTTTACTGCTGCATAATATTCCATGGTGTATATGTACCACATTTTCTTTATCTAGTCTATCATTGATGGGCATTTAGGTTGATTCCATGCCTTTGCTGTTGTGAATAGTGCTGCAATGAACATATGTGTGCATGTGTCTTTTTGGTAGACTGATTTATATTCCTTTGGGTACATACTCAGTAATGGTATTGTTGGGTCAAATGGTAGTTCTGGTTTTAGTTCTTTGAGAAATCACCACACATCTTTCTACAATGGTTGAACTAATTTACATTCCCACCAACAGTGTATAAGCATTCCCTTTTCTCCACAACCTCACCAGCAGGTTATTTTTGACTTTTTAATAATAACCTTTCTGACTGATGAGACGGTATCTCATTGTTGTTTTGATTTGTATTTCTATAATGATCAGTGATACTGTGCTTTTTTTCATATTCTTGTTCGCCACATGTATGTCTTCTTTTGAAAAGTGTCTGTTCATGTACTTTGCCCACTTTTTAATGGGGTTGTTATATTTTTTCTTGCAAATTTGTTTAAGTTCCTTATACATGCTGGATATTGGACCTTTGTCAGATGCATAGTTTACAAATATTTTCTCCCATGCTGCAGGTTGTCTGTTTATTCTGTTGATAGTCATTTCTGTCGCTGTGCAGAAGCTCCTAAGTTTAATTAGATCCCATTTGTCAGTTTTTGCTTTTGTTGTCATTGCTTTTGGCATATTTGTCATGTAATCTTTGCCTGTTCCTATGTCCAAAATGGTATTGCCTAGGTTGTCTTCCAGGGTTTTTATAGATTGGGGTATTATATTTAAGTCTGTAATCCATCACGAGTTGATTTTTATATATGGTATAAGAAAGAGGTTCAGTTTCTATCTTCTGTATTTGGCTAGTCAGTTATCCCAGCATCATTTATTGAATAGGGAGTCATTACCCCATTGCTTGTTTTTGTTGACTTTGTCAAAGATCAGATAGTTATAGGTATATGGCCTTATTTCTGGGCTCTGTGTTCTGTTCCATGGTCTATGTGTGCATTTTTGTACCAATATGATGCTGATTTGCATCATGTAGCCTCGTAGTATAGTTTGAAGTTAGGTAATGTGATGCCTCCAGCTTTGTTCTTTCTGCTTAGGATTGCCTTGGCTATTTGGGCTCTTTTTTGCTTTCAGATGAATTTTAAAATAGTTTTTTCTAGTGTTATGAAAAATGTCATTGGTAGTTTGATAAGAATAGCATTGAATCTCTAAATTGCTTTGGGCAGAATGGCCATTTAACAATATTGATTATTCCTATCCATGAGCATGGAATGTTTTTCATTTGCTTGTATCATCTCTGATTTATTTGAGCTGTGTTTTGTTATTCTCATTGTAGAGATATTTCACCTCCTTGGTTAGCTGCATTCCTAGGTATTTTATCCTTTTTGTGGCCATCGTGAATGAAATTGCCTTCCTTATTTGGCTCTCAGCTTGACTTTTGTTGCTGTTAGGAATGCTAGTGATTTTTGTACATTGATTTTGTATCTTGAAACTTTGCTGAAGTTGTCAGCTGAAGGAGCTTTTGGGCCGAACTTTTGAGTTATCTAGATACAGAATCATGTCATCTGCCAACAGGGATAGTTTGATTTATTTTTTTCTCTTTCCTTATTGCTGTAGCCAAGGCTTCCAATACTATGTTGAACAGGAATGGTGAGAGAGGGCATCCTTGTCTTGTGCCAGTCTAAAAGGGGAATGCTTCCAGCTTTTGGTCATTCAGTATGATGTTGGCTGGGGGTTTGACATAGATGGCTCTTAATATTTTGAGGTATTTTCCTTCAATATCTAATTAATTGAGAGTTTTTAAGATGAAATTATAACATGAATTATTTTAACATGTTGGGTTTCATCAAAAGCCTTTTCTGAATCGATTGAGATAATCATCTGGTTTTTGTCTTTAGTTCTATTTATGTGATGAATTACAATTATTGATTTGCATATGTGCAACTAACCTTGCATTCCAGGGATGATGTCTTCTTGATCATGGTGGATTAGCTTTTTGATGTGTTGCTGGATTTCATTTGCAAGTCTTTTGTTGAGAATTTTTTGCCTCATTGTTGATCAAGGATATTGGCCTGAAGTTTTCTTTCTTTTGTTGTATCTCTGACAGGCTTCAGTATCGGGATGATGCTGGCCTCACAGAATGAGTTAGGGAGGAGTCCCTCCTCCTCAATTTTTGAAATGCCTTCTGTAGGAATGGTATCAGCTCTTTTTTATATGTCTGGTAGAATATGCCCATGAATCCATGTGGTCATGGGCTTTTTTGTTGTTGTTATTGGTAAGCTATTTATTACTGATTCAATTTTGGAGTTCTTTATTGGACTTTTCAGGGAATCAATTTCTTCCTGGTTCAGTCTTGGGAGGGTGTATGTGTCCAGGAATTTATTTATCTCTTCTAGGTTTTCTAGTTTGTATGTATAGAGTTATTCACAGCAGTTTCTGATAGTTATTTTTATTTCCATAGGGTTAGTGGTAATATCCCCTTTGTTATTTCTAATTGTGTTTATTTGGATCTTCCCCTTTTCTTCATTAGTCTAGCTAGCTGGTCGTATTCTCTAAGGTCTCAGGTTCTCAGTTGTTCATCTACACACAAAGTCCTGACAGCAGATTTAACAAGACACTTGGTAACACAGGAAAACAAAAATTGCCCATGGAGGTAATGCCAAAAGGTGGGAAAATGTGGGAGAGTAAATTTATGGGAAGAGTATACTTTGCTTCCAGATTCCCTGGCCCTGCTGGCATCACCAGCAAGGTTGATGAGTTGATAAGTAGCTATCATCAGCAAAGAATACTTTATGTCCTGCCTTTAGGCAAACAGAGGAAAGGCAGAGAGAGTTCCCTCCTTTTTAATTGTCTTCAGATTACCAATCCTCATTACTTTAGAGAGGAATATTCTGGTTTCCTTCAGTAGAAAAGATTACAAATGGGTACCCCCAAAAGATCAAGAGTCATACAAATAAATAAGTTTAATAATTCAAATTAATTTCTTACAAATGTTTGTTTCCTACCTAAAGGTATCCAGTGAGGAAAGGAATTTTGTGGTAGTTTTAAAGAACTTCAACTCTCAAATCTGATCTCAGCTGGAACGTTGCTTAGTTAATGCTCTGGATGTTAACATTTTAAAGACATGGTACTACAAGATGATAGAGAGGGAGAAAAATTAAAAATAAATTAAGGCATAACTTAATAAATAAATAAATTTAAAAAATAAATAAAGATTTATATCTCCAAGAGGCTAAGAAAAGCCTGCAGGTTTGGGCATTTACTGGGTTTTCTGGGGAGGTTAAAGAGCTCTCTGAAAAACTAATAGTTTCAAATCTCTTATCTTCGGGGCAAGAGAATTTGCTTTCATGCACCTTTCAGTTTCAAACTAACAGGAATTGGTCACAATATTTTTTAATGTTCAAATTATAAACAGTAGAAAGCAGCTGAAATTTTAAAAACATGTTATGTAATTTTAGGCAACACATACACACACACATGCACGCACGCGCACGCACACACACACACTAAACAAACCATTGGTGCAAAACTGCCAATATCTTGACCCAAACCTTCGTGCTGCAAGCAGAGGGAGAGAATGGCAGTGTTTCTTTTTTTCCCCTGAAATTCAAATCTCTTACCCATTAGGCCACAATGGAATCCCCATTCTGAAAAGGAGGTTTGCAAAAAATAGCCCGAATAAATTTGGGACCTTCATCCAAAGGGTGGAAAAGGTCTGGATTTTAGCAGGTCTCACCACTTACATTGAGTAATTCTCTTGGAGACAGAAGACAACAAAGGGTTCAGTGCTGGCCAAGTACCAGGTCTGGGAGGAGTGTCAGATGGCTCGGGAGGAGTCAGTCTGAATCCCGATCACAGCACCAGAAATGTTGACCTAAAGAAATTAACTGAGGCAAGATTATTACAAGGAGTTTACTTGAGCCAATGTTAGGGACAGCTATGCAGGATGCAATTCCAAGTTGCCTTGGGGAGTGCTTTGTATGGCCTTTGTTAAAATCAGGTTTTTAAAGACAAAAGGGGACAAACAGTAGGCTGATACAAAGTTTTCTGACAGGAATTCTTATTGGTTTACAGAAGTAATATTGATTAGTGGTTGGCTACACATTGTTGAACTAGGGGATATGTGTTATGGCATCTAGTGGATGGTTTCTTTTTTTTTTTTTTGGAGATGGAGTCTCACTCTGTCGCCCAGGCTGGAGTGTGGTGGCGTGATCTCGGCTCACGCCTCCCGGGTTCACACCATTCTCCTGCCTCAGCCTTCTGAGTAGCTGGGACTACAAGCACCTGCCCCCACACCCGTCTAGTTTTTTTGTATTTTTAGTAGAGACCGGGTTTCACCGTGTTAGCCAGGATGGTCTCAATCTCCTGACCTCGAGTTCTGCCTGTCTCGTCCTCCCAAAGTGCTGGGCAGCATATGGCATTTAATGACTAACTGATGTCAGTCTAGAAACATATAACAAGGGGCATCAAGAGCTAATTATTTAGCCCAAGGGGAAAGTGACACATGTCACTCTCTGTTGTCACATGCTGTCACATTTCAATGTATCTCTGGGTCTCATAAGTAAAGGAGGCTCACGTTCCTCAGATAAAAAGTTTCTTTCCTTTCTTACCCTCCTTGACTTCTGCTTTCTCCCCAGGGTTAAGATCATTTCCCTTCCAGGATCTCCCCACCGTTTTTGTGGGACACATCCAAGCTCCTATCTAATACCTCTTAACTCTGTTGATGCTGAAGATTTTCCCACATGTGTCTAGGGACCCTTCAATCACCACTCATACCACAAATACCCATAAACTCGAAGAGTCAGAAAGGCTCAAATCTCAGGATCTAGATGGGCTCAGAGATTGTGCAAGACTGAACCGAGGGACATGATGAAGGACATTTTATTCTAGTCAGATACTAACTAACATGCCAAAAGTTGGCTCCATTAATGACTAATTTTTTCACTGAAAGGTACCTACAATGATTGTAAATGAGTTTTTTAGAACACATGCTCTGGCCTGACACAGTGGTTCACATCTGTAATCCCAACATTTTGGGAGACCGAGGCCTGAGGATTACTTGAGGCCAGGCGTTCAAGACCAGACTGGGCAACATAGCAAGACCTTGTCTCCACTAAAAATAAAAATAAGTTAACTAGGTATAGTGATGTGCAGCTGTAGTCCCAGCTATTCAGGAGGCTGAGGTAGGAAGACAGCTTAGCCCAGGAGGATCAAGGCTGCAGTAAGGTGTGATTGTGCCACTGGACTCCAGAATATGCAACAGAGTAAAACACTGTCTCAAAAAAACAAAAACAAAATGACACATGTTCTGCATGTTAAGGTTGTACTGTATATTGAAAAAGTTTTCTCTCTACTTATACTTCTTTTGTCCTATAAGAAAAATACAGTGCCACAGGAAAAAAAACTGTAATGGACATAATTATTATTTAATTAAACTGCAGTCAATGACTTCACATAGAAAAGCTTTAAACAAGGCCAGGCACAGTCTCACACCTGTAATTCCAGCATTTTGGGAGGCCAAGGTGGGCAGATCCCCCAAGATCAGGAGTTCCACACCAGCCTGGCCAACATGGAAAAACCCTACCTCTAATAAAAATATAAAAATTAGCTGGGTGTGGTGGTGCCCACCTATAATCCTAGCTACTCAGGAGGCTGAGGCACAAGAATTGCTAGAAGCCGGGAGGCAGAGGTTGCAGTGAGCCGAGATCGTGCCACTGTACTTCAGCCTGGGCAAGAGAATGAGACTCTGTCTCAAACAAAAAAAAAAAAAAAAGAAAAAAGAAAAAAGAAGGCTTTAAACATAAGGCCAGTAACACAGAATCTACTCATCTTAAAGTAATAATATATACCACAAATATTACATGACACAATATAGAGTATTAACATATTGTTCACAATAATTCTAAAACTTTGCAGGCATTATCATTTACCTAAAAACAATAGCATTACATAGTGTGAAACAGTTATTCCTAGATATTGCTGTATTTCTCTTTCTGAGGTTTTCATTTTATCTCCTATATATCCAAGACAGGGCTGCAACCTGAAATACCAAACCATCTCCTTACTCCACACCAGGCAGCAACTGGAAGTCCTGCCAATGCTACTGGTAGCCCTAATAGTTCTGTTATCTCCCAACCCTCCACTCAGACCAGGAGGTTCTTGGCCTTCACTCAGTGGCAGAAAGTGAAAGAGTCACCCAGACCAGGAGGCTCTTGGCCCTCTATCAGTGGCAGAAAGCCACCCAAACACTATGGCTCTTGGCTCCTTACCAGCAGCAGTGTGTACTTCCCTCTCCAAGCACACCAGCAAAATTAACACAGGAAGGTGGGAGAATAGACCTAGGAAACTGCTCTCCATCCAGCGGCCTGGAACTCCCCTGCACTGTCCACCTAAAAACATGGGAACACCCAGAGAAGCATTTTCTGCCCTAGCAGGCACCATCAGCAGTGATGCAGCTGACGTTCATACAAAGCCAGAAGAACAAAGCAGAACAGAATAGTGTTATAAAGACTCAGAAAACTAAACAGTCATGAGAACTACAACCCACAGAAGTGGGCAGGTCCTGTAGGCTGAGCCTGCTAAAATAGAAGATTTAAAAAGAGCTTAATATCCTAATATACTATTCAAAACATGCAGAATACAATCTAAAATAACTTTATATTACAACTAGGAAAATCACAACTTAAAAGAGAGAAGACAACTAACAGATACCATTACCAAGATGATTCAGATATTGTAATATCTGACATAGATTTAGAAGAAGCCACCATAAAATTGCTATAATTATTAAGTCCCTTAAAGTAGATTTTTAAAAATTGGCAGACTTCAACACAGAAATAGAGGTTATAATAAATGGAAAATTTAAGACTGAAAATTACTATAACTGAAAACTTGCTCAATAGTGAAGTGAAGATGAAAGAAGAATCAGTGAACTTGAAGACAGATCAATACAATGTACTCAATCTGAACAATAGAGAAAAATAAATGAAAAATAAAATGAACAGTCTAAGGGATATGAGAGTAATAATAGAAAATCCTGAATGTTCCTGTGTCTTTTGTCTTTTTTTTTTTTTCTTTTTTGCTCTTGTTGCCCAGCCTGAAGTGTAATGGTGTGGTCTTGGCTCACTGCAATCTCTGCCTCCGGGGTTCAAGCAATTCTCCTGCCTCAGCCTCCTGAGTAGCTGGGATTATAGTACCATCATGCCCGGCTAATTTTGTATTTTTTTAGAAGAGATGCGGTTTCTCCATGTTGGTCAGGCTGGTCTTGAACTCCCAACCTCAGGTGATCTGCCCGCCTCAGCCTCCCAAAATGCTGGGATTACAGGCACGAACCACCACACCCGGCCTCTATGTATTTTAAGACAACTCATTTCATAATTAAAAATGTGCCCAAAAGGTTGGGCAGAGCAGCTCATGCATGTAATCCTAGCACTCTGGGAGGCTAATGTGGGAGGACTGCTTGAGCCCAGGAGTTCAGGACCAGCCTAGGCAACATGACAAAACTCTGTCTCTACAAAAATACAAAAATGAGCCAGATGTGGTGGTGCATTACTGGAGGTCTCAGCTACTCAGAAGGCTGAGGCAGCAGGATCACCTGAGCCCAGGAGGTTAAGACTGAGGTGAGCTGGGATCACACTATTGCACTCCAGCCTAGGTGACAGAGCAAGACTTCACCTCAAAAAAAAATTTTTTTAAGTGTGCCCACACAGAAAACTTAAGCTCAGAAGTCTTTAATATTGAAATGCATCAAACGTTTAAAAAAGAAATTATATCATAATAAACAAATTCCTTCAGAAAGTAGAAGAGGAGGAAACACTTCCCAATGTATTTTATGAAGCCAATATTAACATGATAGAGAAAAATAAGAAAACTACAGACCATAAATGTCTTCAAAATATTCAATAAAATATTACCAAACCAAATCCAACAAATATAAAATAACATTGAGTGAAGTGGGGTTCATTCTAATAATGAAAGGTTGGTTGAATATATGACAATTAAACAATGCAACTAACTATATCAAGACATTACATAAGAAAAATTATAAGATTATCTCAATAGACACACAAAAAACGTGTTTTTCTAAATTGACATCCCTTCATTATGAAAACTCTCAGAAAATTAGCCATAGAATAAAAGTTTCTCAAACCATAATAAAGGTACCTACAAAAAAATCTTAAATCCATCATGGAAGAAAAAAATGACTTTCTCCTTAGCTAGGGAACAAGACATAGATAGCCACTTTCTCATCACTTCTATCCAGCATTGTACTGGACGTTCTATCCAACGCAATGAATAAATAAAAATGACTAATAGAAGCATGTACATTAAAAATAAAGAAACAAAACTTTATTCTCAGAGTGATTATGTGGAAATGCTAAACGAATATATGGAAAACCTACTAGAACTGACAAGTGAGTTTTGCAAGGATACAGAATAAAAGGCAGAATAGACTGGGCACAGTGGCTCACACCTGTAATACCAGCACTTTGGGAGGCTGAGTCAAGAGGATTGCTAGAGCCCAAAGGTTCGGGACCAGCCTCGGCAACATGGCAAAACACTGTCACTACAAAAAATAAAAATAGTTAACCGTGGTGGTGCACATCTGTAGCCCAAGCTACTCAGGAGGCTGAAATGGGATGACCACTTGAGCCTGTGAGGTACAGGCTGCAGTGAACTGTGATCGCACCACTGCACTCCAGCCTGGGTGACAGCGTAAAATCCTCTCTCAAAAAAAAAAAAAAAGTTCTAAAGGTAGAATATACAAAATCAATTTTTCTATTTACTAGTAATTTAGTAATTAATAATTAGATATTTTAATACTGTTTACAATTGAATCAAAACATATGAAATACTTAAGAATAAGTTTAACAAAATGATTAAAGATACACACACACATATATATATACACACATAGATATACATATAAAAATATATATATATACGTATGCTTACAACTACAGAAATTTATTGAGACTAATTAAAAAGACCCAACTACATCAAAAGAATACTATGTTAAAGTTGTCAGAATTCCAGCCTGGGAAACATGACAAAACCCTGTTTTTACAAAATATACAAAAATTAGCTGGGCGTGGTGGCACATGCCTGTCGTCCCAGCTACTCAGGAGGCTGAAGTGGGAGAATCACTTGAACTCAGGAAGTTGAGGTTGCAGTGAGTCAAGATCCTGCCACTGCACTCCAGCCTGGGTGATAGAGTGAGACCCTGTGTCAAAAAAAAAAAAAAAAAAAAAGAGTTTTCAGAATTAAAATTGAGTCACTTATTTTAAAACCCTGAAAAACAGAGCCAGAGAAGGTCAAAAAGGGAAGGTCCTTATGCAGAAATGCTTAATAACAACTATCACACGATCACAAAAGACTTCAAAAACCACACATTGCACAGAGACCATCACAATCTTACACATACAAATACTTCATGAGGACATGTGCCCAGCAACTGCTTGTCCAACTGTAACCACCCAGTGGGTTCACCTTCCCACTGCCTAGGCAGAGCCGATTTCTCAAGACAGGGGAATTGCAACAGAGAAAGGATAATTCACACAGAGCCAGCTCTGTGGGAGACTGGAGTTTTATTATGACTCAAATCAGTATCCCTACCATTTGGGGATCAGAATTTTTAAGGACAGCTTGGTGGGTGGAGAGAAGTCAGCGAGCCAGGAGTTCAAGTCAGAGATGAAATCACAGGAGGTTGAACTTGTCTTCTCCTGCTGAGTCCGTTCCTGGGTGGGGGCGGGTCATGAGATCAATTGAGCCAGTTTATTGATCTGGGTGGTGCTAGCTGATCCATCAAGTGCAGGGTCTGCAAAATATCTGAAGCACTGATCTTAGCAGCAGCTTAGGGAGGGTGAGAATCTTGTAGCCTCCAGCTGCGTGACTCCTAAATCATAATTTCTAACCTTGTGGCTAATCTGTTAGTCCTACAAAGTCAGTCTAGTCCCCAGGCAAGAAGGAGGTTTGCTTTGGGAAAGGGCTGTTATCATTTTCGTTTCAAACTGTAAACTAAGTTCCTCCCAAAGTCAGTTCAGCCCACACCCAGGAATGAATTAGGACAGCTTGGAGGCTAGAATCAAGATGGAGTTGGTTTGGTCAAATCTCTTTCACTGTCTCAGTTATGATCTTGCAACGATGGTTTAACAACCTGGGACTGAAACCACCCTTGTAGCCAAGAATAATTATCTCAAAATAATTGTGTAATCCTTTTCACTTTTCCTTTAAAACCTTTGTCTTCCTTTACCTTCCTTAATACAGACATAGTTTACTATGACAAACATATTCCCATTGCAATGGCTATTCCCAAATATCATTTTCTTTTGGACAGTCTTTCTCTCTGTTTGTTATTTAGATTAACAATGATGTTCACTGATCAGAAAGACTCAGTATTGTTAAGACGTTAGGTCTCCAAAAATCGATCTATAGGTTCAATGCAATCCCAGTCAAAATCATAGCATGCCTATCTGTAGATGATGACTACTCTAAAAATAATTTAGAAATTCAAAGGACCTAGAAGAGCAAAAACAATTTTGGAAAAAAAAAAAAAAAAAAGAACAAAGTTAGAGGACTCACTCTACTTGATCTCAAGTCCTATAAAACTTCAGTGATCAAGAGAGTACTATCAGCATAAGCATAATTATTATGACTGATTAGAAATCACCACATATATAGTCAATAGATTTTCAACAAAGGTAAGCAGGCAATTCAGTAAGAGCATGCTTGGTTTTTTCAATAAATGATGCTAAAAAATTAAACATTCATGAACAACACATTGCTCAATTTTCTTACACAAAGTTAACTCAAAATAAATCATAAGTTTATGTGTGGAACTTAAACTAACTAGAAGAAATATTTTTGTCTTTATGTGTTATAAGACCGGTTTTTTTTTAATAGCTTGTCAGAGAAAAATAAGTAAACCAAATTTTAATGTGGTGAATGCATATAAAAAGAAATAAGAAAAATAAGCAAACAAAATTTAAAAATGTGCTTTATAAACATTAATTTTAAATAACTGTACAGACTGAAAGTCTGCTATATTTTCTTGGTAGATGTCTTACCAATAATTTCATTTTCTTTCATTACTCCTATAATTTGATTCAAACTTTAAAAAATCATTGTACTACCACATTACTAAAAGGTTGATTGTCACATACAAATAGGTTCATTTCCTTCTTCAAGAAAAAATCTAGGAAAAAGAGGACCATTTCTATACCTCTTGTCACTGATACGAAATACGATTTACTATTTCTCTTCAGGCTTTTAGCATTTTCTGACAAGTCACTGGAGAATCCCTCACAAAGGAATTTTTTTTATTTCTATAGCAATAGCAAGTTTACACCACATCTATTATTATATTTTTTTGTATAATACTTTGCTAAGATTTTACCAAGCATCAGAAATTATATAACTCCTCAACTTTAAAGGTAAAGAGACTAAGTCCAGAAACTCTGAACAAACTTACACAGCTAGAAAATGATAAATATGGATTAATCACATTTTTCTAAGAAGTGTTCTACTTGCCCTGAAAATATATAAAAATAATTACTAAATTCTGTGAAAGAGACTGTAGAAATTAAGAGAGATTAATGAGCACTAGAGAAATTAGAAAAAGCTTTTGAGAGGAAAGAGAGCTTGACTTTGAAGGAAATAAAACTATTATATTTCAAAATATGACTCCCTGGTATAATGAGTATTTTTAATTAAAACTCTTTAAAGATCAACAACAATCTTTATATATCAACAAGTGGAAGAGACTTGCCCTATCCACATAGAGATAGGACTGACTCACCAATGAGAATAATTGTTTTTGTTCCCCTCCCTGTTATCTCATTATCCATTACAGGAAAGAAGACCAAAAATGTAACCACATTGAAACAGACCTTTTTCCAAGATAATAATCGTTACCAAGAATCATTTAAATTCCAAAGAGAAGCCCGAGCATGGTGACTCATGCCCATAATTCCAGCACTTTGGGAGGCCAAGGCAGGCAGATCACTTGTGGTCAGGAGTTCTAGACCAGCCTGGCCAGTATGGTAAAATTCCATCTCTACTAAAAATACAAAAATTAGCCAAGCGTGATGGTGCGTGCTTATAATCCCAGCTACTCAGGAGGCTGAGGCAGGACAATAACTTGAACTACGGAGGCGGAAGTTGCAGTGGCCAAGATTGCGCCATTGCACTTCAGCCTAGGTGACAGAGTGAGATTCAGTTTCAACAAAAAAAGGACAAAAAGAAAAGAAAGAAACTAAGACAACTATTTATGGGTTTATTTCTGTTCCTCAATCCAGTCATTTCCCCCAGTAGTCATTAATTGTTCCTCAATAGAATTCCTCTTCTCCCCCATCCCATCACCTGTTCTACCAGGATCCAAGTCCCTATTCTTTCTGTAATCTCAAGAAAGTACATAAACTGCTATACCCCATTGTGAAGCTGGATCTACATTTTGAAGGCTCCCATGTAAACATTTTACATAAATTTATATGTCTTTTCTCTTATTAATCAAGCTGTCTCATGTCAGTGATTTTCAGCAAAGGTTTAGAAGGCCCTTGGCTCCCACAACTTTTAACTTGAAAAATGCCTGAAACCACCCCTGCAAAAATTGTAACAGTGAGAGAACTCTAGCTCCTTTTTTTTTTTTTTTTTTTTTTTTTTGAGATGCAGTATTGCTCTGTCACCCAGGGTGGAGTGCAGTGGCGCAATCTCAGCTCACTGCAAACTCTGCCTCCCGGGTTCACACCATTCTGCTGCTTCAGCCTCCCAAGTAGCTGGGACTAGAGATGCCCACTACCATGCCCGGCTAATTTTTTTGTATTTTTAATAGAGACGGGGTTTCACCACGTTAGCCAGGATGATCTGGATCTGCTGACCTCGTGATCCGCCCACCTCAGCCTCCTAAAGTTCTGGGATTACAGGCGTGAGCCACTGCACTGGCCTGGACTGCATAAATATAATCAAAAACAAAAACCATATGATCATTTCAATAGATGCAGAAAAAGCTGCATAAAATCCAACATCCTTTCATGATCAAAATCCTTAAGAAACTACGCACCGAAGGAACATACCTCAAAATAAAAAGCCATCTTTGACAAACCCACAGCCTACATCATACTGAATGGGCAAAAACTGGAAACATTTCCCGTGAGAACTGGAACAAGACAAAGGTGCCCACTGTCACCACTCCTCTTTAACATAGTACTGGCAGTGCTAGCCAAAGCAATCAAGCAAGAGAAAGAAATGAAAGCCATCCAAATAAAAAAAAAAGAAAAGTTCAAACTATCCCTCTTCACAGACAATATGATTTTATGCCAAACAGCAAAGGTTTCTGGAGCTGTTGAATGACTTCAGTAAAGTTTCAGGAAACAAAATCAATGTACATAAATCAGTAGCATTTTTGTAGCATTTTTATACACCAATGGTGTTCAAGCTGAGAGCCAAAACAAGAATGCAATTCCATTTATATTAGCCGCAACAACAACCACCAAAATCCTAGGAATACAGCTAAGTAGGAAAGTGAAAGATCTCTACAAGCAGAACTGCAAATCACTGCTAAAATAAATCACAGATAACACAAACAAATGGAAAAATATTCCATGCTCATGGATTGGAAGAATCAATATTGTTAAAATGGCCATATTGCCCAAAGCAATCTACAAATTTAACACAATTCCTATCAAGATACTAATGTCATTTTTCACAGAAGATTAAATAGAAATAACCTATTCTAACATTTACATGGAACCGAAAAAGAACCCAAATTGCCAAAGCAATCTTAAGCAAAAAGAACAAAGCCTGAGGCATCCATCAGATTACCTGACTTCAAACTACACTATAAGACTACAGTAACTGGCCAGGTGTGGTGGCTCCATCCCAGCCTGTAATCCAACCTGTAATACCAGCACTTTGGGAGGCTGAGGTGGGCAGATTACCTGAGGTCAGGAGTTTGTGACCATCCTGACCAACATGGAAAAACCCTGTCTCTACTAAAAATACAAAATTAGCCAGATGTGGTGGTGCATGCCTGAAATTCCAGCTACCAGGAGACTGAGGCAGGAGAACCGCTTGAACCCAGGAGGCAGAGGTTGTGGTGAGCCGAGATGGTGCCACTGCACTCCAGTCTGGGCAACAAGAGCAAAACTCCATCCCCCCGAACCAAGAAAAAAAGACTACAGTAACCAAAACAGCATAATGTTACAAAAACTAGATACATACACCAATGGAACAGAATGGAGAACTCAGATATAAAGATACACCAAAAAAAATGTTCAATGGGGAAAGGACTCCCTATTTAATAAATGGTGCTAGAATAGCTGCTAGCCATATGCAGAAGAATGAAACATGACCTCAACCTTTCAGCATATACAAAGTTAACTCAAGATGAACTAAAGATTTAAATGTAAGACCTCAACTACAGGAATCCCAGAAGAAAACCTCAGAAACATCATTCTTGACACAGGCCTTGAGAAAAAATTTATGACTATCCTCAAAAGCAATCGCAACAAAAACCAAAATTCACAAGTGGGACCTAATAAACTCAAGAGCTTCTGCATAGCAAAAGAAACTATAAACAGAGTAAACACACAACCTACACAATGGGAGACAATACAAACTATGCATCCAACAAAGGTCTAATATCCAGAATCTATAAGGAATTGAAATGATTGAACAAGCAGAAAACAAATAACAACATTAAAAAATGGGCAGAGGATATGAACAGACAAACCTAAAATGAAGACATAAAAGTGTCCAATGATCATATAAAAAATGCACAACACCATTAATCATCCGAAAAATGAAAATCAGATGAGATACTGAGAGGTGAAGCTGGCTGGGTTTCTGGGTCAGGTGGGGACTTGGAGAACTTTTCTGTCTAGCTAAAGGATTGTAAATACACCAATCCATGCTCTGTGTCTAGCTAAAGTTTTGTAAACGCACCAATCAGCACTCTGTGTCCACCTAATTGGGTAGGGGACTTGGAGAACTTTTGTGTCTAACGAAATGATTGGAAACGTCCGATCAGCACTCTGTGTCTAACAAAAGGTGTGTAAATGCACCAGTCAGCACTCTGTCAAAATGGACCAATCAGCAATCTGTAAAATGGACCAATCAGCCCTCTGTAAAATGAACCTATCAGCAGGATGTGGGTGGGGCCAAATAAGGGAATAAAAGCAGGCCCCCCGAGCTAGCAGTGGCAACCTGCTCAGGTCCCCTTCCACACTGTGGAAGTTTGTTCTTTCACTCTTCGCAATAAATTTTGTTGCTGCTCACTCTTTGGGTCCACACCACCTTTATGAGCTGTAACACTCACTGCGAAGATCTACAGCTTCACTCCTGAAGTCAGCGAGACCACGAACCCACCAGGAGAAATGAATAATTCCAGATGCACCACCTTTAAGAGCTGTAACACTCACCACGAAGGTCTACAGCTTCACTCCTGAAGTCAGCAAGACCACGAACCCATCGAAAGGAATGGAAAACTCCAGAAGTGCCACCTTTATGAACTGTAACACTCACCGCAAAGGTCTGCAGCTTCACTCCTGAAGTCAGCGAGACCATGGACCCACCAGAAGGAAGAAACTCTGGACATGTCCGAACATCAGAAGGAACAAACTCTGGACACAACATCCTTAAGAACTGTAACACTCGCTGTGAGGGTCTTCAGCTTCATTCTTAAAATCAGCAAGACCAAGAACCCACTAATTCCGGACATATTTTGATGACCACGAAGGCAATATCACCTTTTGCCAAGTGGTGAGACCATCGCCTACTGCCAAGTGATGAGTACCATCGCATCCCTTTCACTTGTTATTCTGTCCTATTTTTCCTTAGAATTCAGGGGCTAAATACCAGGCACCTGTCAGCCAGTTAAATTGACTAGCGTGGCTGCTGACTAAAGACACGGGTATCAGGCTTTCTGGGGAAGGGCTCTCTAGCAACCCCTGACTCTTTGGAGTTGGGAGCATTGGTTTGCCTGGAACCAGCTTCTGCTTTTCGTGTACTTCTGGGCTTAGCTGAGGGTTGACAGAGAGGAAAGTCATTCAGCTCTGGGGTCCCGACAAGTTGGTTGACCCTGCGGCCATGAGCAGAACTCTCAAAGGCATGTCGCTCAAGCAAGACTTGCCCGTCTATCCTATCTATCCTGACCCTTGCTCCCTGGGTCCTAATGCCTACCAGACAAACTTCCTCTCACTTCTCTTCTCTAAGGCTAGTCCCACTTCTAAAAACCACTCCCTGTCTCTGGTGCTTTTCTAGTTTCTCTTGTAAGAATGATTTCTAGTATAAACTTCAGGATTCTGTTAACTTCTTTAGGCATCCAGGCTCACTAATCGAAAAGACATAATTTTTGCCCAAAGTCCCATTGCAGGGGGGACAATCAGGATTTTTAGGATCCCCCCTCAGACAAGCAGGCCTAACGGAAGCTATTTCTTAAGCTAGGATATGGGGAGCCTCAGAAATATTATCCTTCCTATTCACATAAGTGAGGAAAAAATGCATCACTCTTCCAACTCTGGAGATCCCTCCCCTCCCTCAGGGTATTGCCCTCCACTTCATCTTTGGGTCATAATATCTTTATAGGACAGGGGTAAGTTTCCAAAAGTAACAGGAGAATGCTTAGGATTCTAACAGATTTTCAGGAATGCATCAGTAAGGGCCACTAAATCCGATTTTTCTCGGTCCTCTTTGTGGTCTAAGAGGACAGGCAAGGGTGCAGGTTTTCAAGAATGTGTCGGTAAGTGCCACTAAATCCAACCTTCCTTGGTCCTCCTTGTGGTCCTGGAGGAAAACTAGTTTTCTGCTGCTGTGTCGGTGAGCACAACTATTCCAATCAGCAGGGTCCAGGGACCGTTGCAGGTTGTTGGGCAGGGGTTGTTTCTGCCATTGTCAGTGAGTGCAACTATTCTGATCAGCAGGGTCCAGGGACCATACAGGTTCTTGGGCAGGGGGAGAAACAAACAAAGCAAAACCACAGGCAATTTTGTCTTTCAGATGGGAAACACTCAGGTATAAACAGGCTCACCCTTGAAATGCATCCAAAACCATTGGGACCAATTTGACCCTGAAAAAGAAGCAGCTCATTTTTTTCTGCACTATGGCCTGGCCCCAATATTCTCTCTCTGCTGGGGAAAAATGGCCACCTGAGGAAAGTGTAAATTAAAACACTATCCTGAAGCTTGACCTTTTCTGTAAGAGAGAAGGCAAATGGAGTGAAATACCTTATGTCCGAGCTTTCTTTTCATTGAAGGAGAATACACAACTATGCAAAGCTTGCAATTTATATCCCACAGGAGGACCTCAGAGCTTACCCCCATATCCTAGCCTCCCTATAGCTCCCCTTCCTATTAATGATAAGCCTCCTCTAATCTCCCCTCCACAGAAGGTAATAAGCAAGGAAATCTTCAAAGGACCACAAAAACCCCCAAGCTATCGGTTATGTCCCCTTCAATCTGTAGGGGGTGGGGAATTTGGCCCAACCTGGGTACACGTCCCTTCCTCGCTCTCTGAATTAAAGCAGATCAAGGCCAACCTAGGAAAGTTTTCAGATGATCCTGATAGGTACATAGATGTCCTACAGGGTCTAGGGCGAACCTTCGACCTCACTTGGAGAGATGTCATGCTACTGATAGATCAAACCCTGGTCTTTAATGAGAAGAATGCAGCTTTAGCTGCAGCCGGAGAGTTTGGAGATACTTGGTATCTTAGTCAAGTAAATGATAGAATGACAGCTGAAGAAAGGGACAAATTCCCTACTGGTCAGCAAGCCATCCTCAGTATGGATCCCCACTGGGACCTTGACCCAGATCATGGGGACTGGAGTCATAAATATCTGTTGACCTGTGTTCTAGAAGGATTAAGGAGCATTAGGAAAAAGCCCATGAATTGAATAATTGAATTAGGAAAAAGCCCATCATCATTGAATAATGATGTCCACCACAACTCAGGGAAAGGAAGAAAATCCTTCTGCCTTCCTCAAGTGGCTATGGGAGGCCTTAAGAAAATATACTCCTCTATCACCCAAATCACTCGAGGGTCAACTGATTCTAAAAGATAAGTTTATTACCCAATCAGCAACAGATATCAGGGGAAAGCTTCAAAATCAGGCCCTGGGCCTTGAATAAAATTTGGAGGCAATATTAAATCTGGCAACCTTGGTGTTCTATAATAGGGAAGAAAAGGAACAGGCCCAAAAGGAAAAGTGAGATCAGAGAAAGGCCGCAGCCTTAGTCATGACCCTCAGACAAACAAACCTTAGTGGTTCAGGAGGACAGAAAGTGGAGCAGGTCAATCACCCAGTACAGCTTGTTACCAGTGTGGTTTACAAGGACACTTTAAAAAGACTGCCCAATAAGAAACAAGCCACCCCCTCGTCCATGACCGCTATGCCGAGGCAATCACTGGAAGGTGCACTGCCCCAGAAGACAAAGTTTCTCTGGGTCAGAAGCCTCCAACCAGATGTTCCAACAACAGGATTGAGGGTGCCCGGGGCAAGGGCCAGCTCATATCATCACCCTCACTGAGTCCCAGGTACGTTTAACCATTGAGGGCCAGGAAATTGATTTTCTTCTGGACACTGTGGCAGGCTTCTCAGTGTTAAGCTCCTGTCCTGGACGACTGTCCTCAAGGTCCATTACCATCCGAGGAATCCTGGGACAGCCTGTAACCAGTTATTTCTCCCACCTCCTCAGTTGTAATTGGGAGACTTTGCTCTTTTCAAATGCCTTTCTTGTTATGCCTGAAAGTCCCACATCCTTATTAGGGAGGGACACATTAGCCAAAGCTGGAGCTATTATCTACATGAATATGGGGAACAAGTTACCCATTTGTTGTCCCCTACTTGAGGAGGGAATCAACCCTGAAGTCTGGGCATTGGAAGGACAATTTGGAAGGGCAAAAACTGCCCACCGAGTCCAAATCAGGCTAAAAGACCCCACCACTTTTCCTTATCAAAGGCAATATCCTTTAAGGCCTGAAGCTCATAAAGGATTACAGGATATTAAACATTTAAAAGCTCAAGGCTTAGTAAGGAAATGCAGTAGTCCCTGCAACACCCCAATTCTAGGAGTACAAAAACTGAGTCAGTGGAGACCAGTGCAAGATCTTAGACTCATCAGTGAGGCAGTAATTCCTCTATATCCAGTGGTACCCAACTCCTATACCCTACTCTCTCAAACACCAGAGGAAGCAGAATGGTTCACAGTTCTGGGACCTCAAGGATGCCTTCTTCTGTATTCCCCTGCACTCTGACACCCAGTTTCTCTTTGCCTTTGAGGATCCCATAGACCGCACATCCCAAATTAAGTGGATGGTCTTGCCCCAGGGGTTTAAGGATAGCCCTCACCTGTTTGGTCAGGCACTGGCCCAAGATCTAAGCCACTTCTCAAGTCCGGGTACTCTGGTCCTTCAGGATGTGGATGATTTACTTTTGGCTACCAGTTCAGGAGCCTCATGCCAGCAGGCTACTCTAGATGTCTTGAACTTTCTAGCTAATCAAGGGTACAAGGCGTCTAGGTCGAAGGCCCAGCTTTGCTTACAGCAGGTTAGATATCTAGGCCTAATCTTAGCCAGAGGGACCAGGGCCCTCACCAAGAAACAAATACAGCCTATTCTTGCCCTAAGATATTAAAACAGTTGTGGGGGTTCCTTGGAATCACTGACTTTTGCCAACTATGGATTCCTGGATACAGCGAGATAGCCAGGCCCCTATACACGCTAATCAAGGAGACCCAGAGAGCAAATATTCATCTAGTAGAATGGGAACCAGGGGCAGAAACAGCCTTCAAAACCTTAAAGCAGGCCCTAGTACAAGCTCCAGCTTTAAGCCTTCCTGTGGGACAAAACTTCTCTTATATGTCACAGAAAGAGCAGGGATAGCTCTTAGAGTCCTTACTCAGACTAGTGGGACAACCCTACATCAGTGGCATGCCTAAGGAAATTGATGTAGTAGCAAAAGGCTGGCCTCATTGTTTTCAGGTAGTTGTGGCAGTGGCTGTCTTAGTGTAAGAACTTTCAAAATAATACAAGGAAAGGATCTCACTGTCTGGACTACTCATGATGTAAATGGCATACTAGGTGCCAAAGGAAGTTTATGGCTATCAGACAGTCACCTACTTAGATACCAGGTGCTAGTCCTCAAGGGACTGATGCTTGAAATATGAACATACATGGCCCTCAACCCTGTCACGTTTCTCCCAAAGGATGGGGAACCAATCGAGCATGACTGCCAACAAATTATAGTCCAGACTTATGTTGCCCGAAATGATCTTAGAAGTCCCCTTAGCTAATCCCGCCCTTAACCTATAAACTGATGGAAGTTCATTTGTGGAGAATGGGATACGAAGGGCAGGTTGTGCCATAGTTAGTGATGTAACTGTAGTTGAAAGTAAGCCTCTTCCCCCAGGGACCAGCGTCTAGTTGGCAGAACTAGTGGCACTTACTCGAACCGTAGAACTGGGAAAGGGAAAAAGAATAAATGTGTATACAGATAGCAAGTATGCTTATCTCATCCTACATGCCCATGCTACAATATGGAAAGAAAAGGAGTTCCTAACCTCTGGGGAAACCCCCAGTAAATACCACAAGGAAATTATGGAGTTATTGCATGCAGTGCAAAAACCTAAGGAGGTGACAGTCTTACACTGCTGAAGCCATTACAAGGGGAAGGAAAAGGGAGAACAGCAGCATAAGCAGCTGGCAGAGGCAGCAGAAAGGAAAGAGAAAGTGATAGGAAGTCAGAGAAAGAGAAGAAACAGAGAGACAAAGAGAGAGAGAGAGAAAGAGAGACACAAAGTCAGAGAGAGAGAGGAAGAGACAGACAAAGAAGGATTCAAAGAGAGAGACGGAGAGAGGAAGAGAGAGAAAGAGACAAGAAATCAAAGAGAAAGAGAGAGATGGAAGTAGTAAAGAAAAAACAATGTACCCTATTCCTTTAAAAGTCAAGGTAAATTTAAAACCTATAATTGATAATTGAAGGTCTTCTCTGTAACCCTATAACACTCCAATACCACCTTGTTGTCAGTGTAAACCAGGGCGTAGCCTGAAAGCACTGAGGCCACTGACAACCCATAGCCTTCCTATCAAAAATCCTTAACTCAGCAGGTTTCCTAACAGGGGATCTAAATCTTCATTAATTACCATACGAAGGTCCGACCAGACCAAGGAGGAACTCCCTTCAGGACAGGACGATAGATGTTTCCTCCCAGGCAATTAAGGGAAAAAGACACAATGGGTATTCAGTAATTGGTAAGGAAACTCTTATAGAAGCAGAATTAGGAAAATTGCTGAATAATTGATCTGCTGAAACGTGCCAGCTGTTTGCACTCAGCCAAATCTTACAGAATCAGGAAGTACTTACAGAATCAGGAAGGAGCTATCTATACCATTTCTAAGTTAATGTGGACTGAATAAGGTTTTATTAATAGCAAAAGCAAAGAATACTTAAACTCCCAAACTTACAAGGTTTTCAACAAAAGTAAAGTTTGCTAATAGTTAACAGTGCAACATGCATTATCCTACTACCACACACTCTCGAAGGATTTCTCAGATGGCTTGCAAGAAATAACAAAAACTGTCCTTACTTTACAATCCCAAATAGACTCTTTGGCAGCAGTGACTCTCCAAAACCGCCAAGGCCTAGACGTCCTCACTGCTTAGAAAGGAGGAGTCTGCACCTTCTTAGGGGAAGAGTGTTGATTTTCCACTAACCAGTCAGGGATAGTAGGAGATGCCACCCGCTGTTTACAGGAAAAGGCTTCTGGAATCAGACAACGCCTTTCAAACTCTTATATCAACTTCAGGAATTGGGCAACATGGCTTCTCCCCTTTCTAGGTCCCATGGCATCCATCTTGCTATTACTCACCTTCGGGCCCTGTATTTTTAAGCTCTTTGTCAGATTTGTTTCCTCTAGAATTGAGGCCATCAAGCTACAGATGGTCTTACAAATGGAACCCCAAATGAGTTCAACTAACAACTTCTACTGAGGACCCCTGGATTGGCCTCCCGGCCCTTCCACTGGCCTAAAGAGTTCCTCTCTGGAGGACACTACAAGTGCAGGGCTGCTTTTTCACCCCATCCAGGAGCTTGGTCCATTTTATAGAGGGCTGATTGGTCCATTTTACAGAGTGCTGATTGGTCCTCTTTAAGAGTGCTGATTCATGCATTTACAAACCTTTAGCTAGAAACAGAGTGCTGATTGGTGCATTTACAGTCCATTAGCTAGACACAAAACTTGCATTTACAATTCTTTAGCTAGACACAAAACCAGCAGGAAGTAGCTAAATCGGTCATCGGCCAAATTCCCAACAGCAATTGGGGTGGTCCTGTTTAGAGGGGGGATTGAGAGATGAAGCCAGCTGGGCTTCTGGGTTGGGTGGGGACTTGGAGAACTTTTGTGTCTAGCTAAAGGATTGTAAATGCAGCAATCAACACTCTATTTCTAACTTAAAAGAATTTAATACATAATCAACACTCTGGTATCTGAATGTCGGGTAGGGGTTTGGAAGTTTGTGTCTGGCTAAAGGATTGTAAATGCAATCGGCACTCTGTTTCTAGCTAAAGGTTTTGTAAATGCGAATCAGCACTCTCAAAAGGACCAATCAACACTCTGCAAAATGGACCAATCAACTAGAATGTGGGTGGGGCCAAATAAGGGAATAAAAGCAGGCCACCCAAGCCAGCAGCAGCAACCCGCATGGGTTCCCTTTCTTTCTGTGGAAGCTTTGTTCTTTCGCTCTGTGCAATAAATCTTGCTGCTGCTCACTCTTTGGGTCCACACTGCCTTTATGAGCTGTAACACTCACCGCAAAGGTCTGCAGCTTCACTCCTGAAGTCAGCGGGACCACGGACCCACCAGAAGGAAGAAACTCAGGACATGTCCGAACATCAGAAGGAACAAACTCCAGACACAACTCTTTAAGAACGGTAACACTCACTGTGAGGGTCTGAGGCTTCATTCTTGAAGTCAGTGAGACCAAGAATCAATTCCGGACACAATTCTGGACACAATACCTTCTCGCACCATTCAAAATGTCTCTTGTTAAAATGTTCAAAAACAACAGATGCTGGCAAGGCTATGGAAAAAAGGGAATGCTTATAGACTATTGGTGAGAATGCAAATTAGTTCAGCCATTATAGAAAGCAGTTTAGAGATTTGTCAAGGAACTTAAAATAGAACTACCATTTGACCCTGCAATGCCATTACTGGGTACATATCTAAAAGAAAGTAAATCATTCAATCAGAAAGAGACATGAAGGCATATGTTCATTGCAGCACTAGTCACAATAGCAAAGATATGGAATCCATCTAGATGCCCATCAGAAGTAGACTGAATAAAGAAATGTGGTACATATACTCCATGGAATGCTATGCAGCCAATAAAAACATCAAAATAATATCCTTTGTAGCAAAATAGATGTTGCTGGAGGCCATGATCATAAGTGAATTAATGCAGGATCAGAAAACCAATACCACATATTCTCACTTACAAGTGGGAGCTAAACAATAGGTACACATAGACCTAAAGATGGCAACAACAGAAACTGGAGACTAATACAAGAAAGGGACAGGGTGGGGAAGGGTTGAAAACCTAATCACTGGATACTAGGCTCAGTACTTGCTTGACGGGATCAATCATACCACAAACTTCAGCATCATTCAATACACCCATGTAATAAACATGCACATGTACCCCCTAAATGCGAAATAAATGTCAAAATTACAAAAAATAAAAATAAAGGTTGGGCACAGTGGCTTATGCCTGTAGTCCCAGCACTTTGGCTGGCCACGGTAAGAGGATCACTTGAACCCAGGAGTTAGAGCCCAGCCTGGGCAAGATGATAAGACCCCATCTCTACAAAAAATAACAAAATTAGCTGGATGTTGTGGTGCACGCCTGTGGTCCCAGCTACATGGGAGGCTGAGACAGAAGGATTGCTTGAGCCCAGGAGGATAAGACCATAGTGAGATGTGTTTGTGCCACTGCACTCCACCCTGGGTGACGGAGCAAGACCCTGTCTCAAAAAATTTTTTTTAATGAGATAAAATAAAATAAATAAAAGGTTAAAATGTAAAACAAAACGAAACAGATTGCTAGGCATCAAACCCAGAGTTTCTAATTTAGTAGGTCTTGGGTGGGCCCCAAGATTTTACAAGTTCCCAGGAGCTGCTAATGCTTCTGGCCCAGGTATTATATTTATGTAACAACTCTGGATTAACCAGACTTCCCTAAGTTAGTTTGTGAACAGCTTGACTATCTCTACTGGCCTCTTTGCTGACTCCAAACTGTAGTTGGTTGAATTGAATATCTAAATCACAAATATCAAACGATGTAAAATTCAAATTTTAGACTTTCTTTTATTTAATTTGATTTAATTCTGAAATTTTTCACACACAATATTATTTGTCAGCCATCCTTTTTGTTTTTTTATAATTTTTTAATTAAAATGGAAGTGAACTTTCATGTTTACATGTTTAAAAAAGGAAAGAGGATATTTTGATAATTTCTGTTATCTCCCAACAGATACTTATCAAGTAGAAGAGGGAAATAGTGACTTTGTAATGGAGAAACCTAGCAGAGACCACAGTAAATTAAATTAAGGTGAGTAAATTTAGTATCAACAGTAATGCATTAAGAAGGACCCAGAATCATTTCTGTAGCATTTCGGTAAAAAATACATAACCTGGATCTAATCGTGAGGACACATCAGACAAATCCAAACACAAATCCACCGGCTTTTACTGTTCAAAGTGTTCAGGGTCATAAAAGACAAGGAAATATTAAAGGAATGTCTCAGATTAAAAGACATTTAAAAACTGAATGCATTGTACAATTTTGAATTGGCTATGACCAGAAAAGGACATTAATGGCACAACTTACTAAATTTGAATAGATCTGTAGATTAGTTAGCAGTATTGTCAGAGGTGTGTGAGCCAAAGAAACTCCATCTTGAATAGGAGCTGCGTAAAATGAGGCTGAAACCTACTGGGTTGCATTTCCAGAAGGCTAAGGTATTCTAAGTCACAGGATGAGATAGGAGGTCAGCACAAGATACAGGTCATGAAGATCTGGCTGATAAAACAGGCTGCAGTAAAGAAGCCAGCTAAATCTCACGAAACCAAGATGCCCAAGAGACTGACCTCTGGTCATCCTACTACTACACTTCCACCAGCACCATGACAGTTTACAAATGCCATGTCAATGTCAGGAAGTTACCCTTTATGGTCTAAAAAAGGGAGGTATGAATAGTACACCCCTTGTTTAACCTATTATCAAGAACTAACTATAAAAATGGGCAACCAGCAGCCCTCGACGTTGCTCTATGGAGTAGCCATTCTTTTATTTCTCTATTTTCCTAAAAAACTTGCTTTGACTTTGCACTGTGGATTCACCCAGAATTCTTTCTTGCATGACATCCAAGAACCCTCTCTTGGGGTCTGGATCAGGACCCCTTTCTTCTAACAGTGTTATATTGTGAAAATTGTCAGAAACATAATGGAGTCACTTGTGTTAAAAGCCCTGACAAACATAGCCAGACAAGGTCATAAAGAGAGGAGAGTCCCTGATAACAAGAACTATAACAAAAGAGTTCAAAACCCACAACCTTACACAAAGGCCATCACAATCTTACATTAAAAATTACTTCTGTGAGGACATCTGCCCAGAAAATGCCTGTCCAGGCAACCTACAGAATGGGAGAAAATTTTTGCAGTCTACCCATCTGACAAAGGGCTAATATCCAGAATCAACAAAGAACTTAAACAAATTTACAAGAAAAGATCAAACAACCCCATCAAAAAGTGGGCAAAGGATATGAACAGACACTTTTCAAATGAAGACATTTATGCAGCCAACAGACACATGAAAAAATGCTCATCATCACTGGTCATCAGAGAAATGCAAATCAAAAACCACAATGAGATACCATCTCACACTAGTTAGAACGAAGATCATTGAAAACTCAGGAAACAACAGATGCTGGAGAGGATGTGGAGAAATAGGAACGCTTTTACACTGTTGCTGGGAGTGTAAACTAGTTCAACCATTGTGGAAGACAGTGTGGTGATTCCTCAAGGATCTAGAACTAGAAATATCATTTGATCCCGTTATTCCATTACTGGGTATATACCCAAAGGATTATAAATCATGCTACTATAAAGACACATGCACACGAATGTTTATTGCAGCACTATTCACAATAGCAAAGACTTGGAACCAACTCAAATGTCCATCAATGATAGACTGGATTAAGAAAATGTGACACATATACACCATGGAATACTATGCAGCCATAAAAAATGATGAGTTCATATCCTTTGCAGGGAAATGCATGAAGCTGGGAATCATCATTCCCAGCAAACTATCACAAGGACAGAAAACCAAACACCACATGGTCTCATTCATAGGTGGGAACTGAAGAATGAGAACACATGGACACAGGGTGGGGAACATCACACACTGGGGCCTGTTGGGAGAAATACCTAATGTAAATGATGAGTTGAAGGATGCATCAAGCCAACATGGCACATGTATACCTATGTAACAAACCTGCACGTTGTGCATATGTACCCTAGAATTTAAAGTTTAATTTAAAAAAAAAAAGAAAATGCTTATCTAAATTTGGACTGGTGCCATTCTTGCTATTGATCCTTATAACAAAGAATACTTATTTCAAACTGATTATGTAATCAGTCTTGCTAATATATATATATATATTATATATATAATATCAGTCTTGTTAAATATATATATAAAATATATATATATATTTGTCTTCTTTTACTTCCCTGAGAATGCACATAGTTTACTATGGTATACATATTCCCATCACAATGCCTATTTCCGAATAAATACCATTTTGTTTTAGACAGTCTCCCTCCTGTTTGTTATGTTAATATCAATTAAACTTAATATTAATTTGCCGGGTTTTATAACTCTATTGTGGTTATGTAAAATGCTAACATTTGGGGATGCTTGGTGAATAACACTGTTATAGGAAATAAATTTTTTTAGGCTGGGTGCAGTGGCTAATGCCTATAATCCCAGCACTTTGGGAGGCCGAGGTAGGTGAATCCCAAGGTCAGGAATTCGAGACCAGCTTGGCCAATATGGTGAAACACTGTCTTTACAAAATTCAAAAATTAGCTAGGCATGGTGGCACACGCCTGTAATCCCAGCTACCCAGGAGGCTGAGGCAGAAGGATTGCTTGAACCCAGGAAGCAGAGATTGCAGTGAGCCAAGATCGCACCATTGCACTCACTCCAGTCTGGGCAACAGAGTGAGACTCCATCTCAAAAAAGAAAAAAAATTAAACAGAAATTTTTTCTAGTGCAAAAAGGGAAGGACTCCCTTTCCCTATCCTTTCCCTTTGGAGCATTTTCTTTGGAAAACTTGTAAATTATTTTACTGTCCCTGTGAAATGTAGACAATCCTTTTTAAAACCTAAATAACTTGAGGAATCGCCACAGTGTCTTCCACAATGGTTGAACTAGTTTACAGTCCCACCAACAGTGTAAAAGTGTTCCTATTTCTCCACATCCTCTCCAGCACCTGTTGTTTCCTGACCTTTTAATGCTCGCCATTATAACTGGTGTGAGATGTTATCTCATTGTGGTTTTGATTTGCATTTCTCTGATGGTGACTGATGATGAGCATTTTTTCATGTGTCTGTTGGCTGTATAAATGTCTTCATTTGAAAAGTGTCTGTTCATATCCTTTGCCCACTTTTTGATGGGGTTGTTTGTTTGTTTCTTGTAAATTTGTTTCAGTTTGCCATCTCATTACTGGATATATATCCAAAGGATTATAAATCATGCTGCTATAAAGACATATGCACATGTATGCTTACTGTGGCACTATTCACAATAGCAAAGACTTGGAATCAACCCAAATGTCCATCAATGACAGACTGGATTAAGAAAATGTGGCACATATACACCATGGAATACTATGCAGTCATAAAAAAGGATGAATTCATGTCCTTTGTAGGGACATGGATGCAGCTGGAAATCATCTTTCTCAGCAAACTATCGCAAGAACGGAAAACCAAACACCGCATGTTCTCACTCACAGGTGGGAATTGAACAATGAGAACACTTGGACACAGGAAGGGGAACATCACACACCTGGGCCTGTTGTGGGGTTGGGGGAGGAGGGAGGGATAGCATTAGGAGATATACCTAATGTAAATGATGAGTTAATGGGTGCAGCACACCAACATGGCACATGTATACATGTGTAACAAACCTGCACGTTGTGCACATATACCCTAGAACTTAAAGTATAATAAAAAATATAAAAATATAAAAATAAAACCTAAATACCTAAATAAGCCTTTTTCCAGCTTTATAACTCAGGAATGTCTTTATCAAATACCTGGGCCCATCTAGGAGCCTAACTTCAGCTGGAGGCACTTTGAGCACTACCAGCTGTCATAAAAATATGTTGTTTATTTTCCCTTTGGATAAAGGCAATTAGCAAGCATGGAGAGTAATTACAATGGCCAGGTGAATTTAGGTTGAACTATATGCAACAAATGGTGCAGTCAAGTCCTCTTACTTGACTACCAGTTATTGCTTATCTTGAGAATGTGTAAATAATGAATTATATCTGGGTGAAAATTCTTTTTGTCTTTGCAATCATTTTATCAGACTGCCTCTAATGCATATCATATTATGTTGCTTATTCAGTTATAAAACTGTTTTTCTCTTCTGTCATTGGGGAAAGTTTTTCTGAGTTGGGAGGAGGCTTTGTATTGAATTCGATTTTCCCAATGATTCTGGTGAAGAGGGCAGAACATCTGACAGTTCCTGAATTAGGCAGACCAGCTGAAGGTCTGTGGCCACACAAAAGTCAGGTAAGAGATCATGAATTATGAAAGTCTTCATTCTAGCTCTCTCCTCTTTTGCGACACTAGTGAGATGGAGCACCCTCTCCAAATTCAAGATTTTGCTGTTGAATAAGCATGGGTAAATCATGAAGGATCTAAAATCCTATCAGGGCCACCATATGGTTGGAAAGTATAAGAAGCCGGGGATATTGCTTATGGGTCTTCCTCTTAAAGAACTTCGGTCACATTTGTAATGGGCACATGAGAATCCAGTCTACTGGCCTGAGGGCAGATCTTCTGATGTGGTTAAATTAATAAATTTGCAAAGGTTCTTTGACGGGCATCATGCCAAGCAAATGAATTACTAGAATGAAAACATCCTAAGAAAAAAAATTAAAACAATTTAGATAATGAAAAGACTCAGAAAAACAGAAGAAGAAACATAAGAATTACAGGTGTTTTCACTTTATAGACCCTCCCTCCTCTCTTCTCTTCTACCTCATTTCCTCTGCTCTCCCTGCAAACTCTTAGTCCCTCATGATTCAACCTGACTCTGGGGAAGGTGAGGGAAGGAATGATCTTTAGACAGTGGTTTCTTTCATTAGTAGATTCCCCTGTAAAGAGTAGCGAAGTCAAAGTCCCTCTAACTACTTTAGCTGGGAATGAATTACCAGCTGTGTTTGAGGACACAGGTTTGTGTGCTTGGCATTCTAACCCTGAATCCATTTTATTTCTTAGTCCAGATTCCATCTCCAAGTGTTCCTCCTCATCACACACCATATAGCTGGGAAGCAGGCATGCTAAAGAAACCTGATCAGGAAATAATGCAAAATTTGGACAAAAGACTGTGTCCCCATATGAAGGCAATGGAATGGAGATTGGCTGCATTAGTCACTTGGAAAAAGGTAAACAAACAAGGTGTTAAGCTCGTGAATGTCAACACAGGAAGGGAGACCAAAGTGCCACATAATTTACACTTTTCTTGTCTCAACTGAAGAAAATTGGCCTTTCCTATTTAGGTTGCCTGCAAAACTGATACCAATGAGAAGCTATCAAGGACTCCTGAGTAATTCACACGCCTTTCTCATCAACTGTTATTACTCATTTAAAGACTTCTTTATGTTTCTAAAATTTGCAGAAAACAGCATGTCTTCAATTTACAGCCCCACACAGGAAGCTATGTACTGGCTACTGCCTGGAATTCTGCAACCTGCAGACTGCTTCTTTGAGGCGGCAAGTACATCAAGGAGTATGGTGGCCAAGGGAAGCTGGCTCTCTACCACCTTCTCACTACATGGAAGATTTGAGGGCACTAGAGACTCATCGGAACGGATTGCTGACATGCTGACCATACTTGAAGTCTTTCAGCTAATGGTGAGCTGGAAGGAATTGCTACCGTGTATCTAGAAAATGGGTGAATACCCATTGATTTCCATCAGTGGTGTCTTGAGACTTTCTGAAAAATTATTGACATGGTTGCAAGGGCAGATGAAAATCACTGTCTGGCCCTAATCACCTTTTTCTTGACTCTCGTTGATTTTCCAAACACAAGTTAGGGAAAAAGTGGTAGCATGACAAAAACAGTCTATTACTCAAATCTTAACAATGGCTACTTAGTTTGGGGGGATAATCTAGAGAAAGATAGAGAAGAAAAAAATAAATAAAATGATAAATTAAGAGTAATTAAAAGGAACAACCCGTATTCTGGACAAACTATTAAGAGAAGAAACAGATGAGAGGAAATACAGCATTATTCAAGAAGCTAGGATGTCAGAAGAGGATTCTGGAAGATGCAGGAATTGTAGGAAAACAGGAAGTATGAAAGTCTGGAGACTAGGAAATAATTGTCAAAGGACTTAAAATGAACTGGCTTAGGGATCTTGGAAGTGGGAACTGGTGTTACCTATTCTATTTCCCTGGGCATTTCGTGCTTCTATTTGGTGATAAAGACAGAATGTTGGTATTTGGGAACCATCTTGTTCCTATTCCTCCATGGTTCCCCTACAGATAGGCTATATAACTGAAGAGCATATTTTCTTACTTTTTTTCTTATTTCCTGCATCCACTGGGGAGAAACCCGCTGTGCAATTTTAAAACTACCACATTCTGTACCTCCAGACAGAGTGTATGTGGGACTCGATGGGGGGATAAAAGCATTTGATTTGATTACTATATGCCTTTGAAAGAAAAAAGGGTATGGCAGAGGGTGGCAGTCTCAGACCACGCTGGAAAAGTACACTGAGCTGACCAGATCCATTCATTGCTTGGCCCTAGAGCTCAATTAAAATGGATAAAACTAGTTGTAAAAGAATCAAAACAATAAGGGATAATTACAAAGGGCACTAATCCCATGATACCCCCATACTTCCATTAAAGACGTCAGGTAAATTTGATAAAGATGGTTAATCTCTATATAGCTTTCTATAAAATTTCAGGAAAGTAAATGAATTTGCTGTTCTATTAATCTCTATATCCCCAACCTGGCAATTATTCTGACTTCTGACTTTGGTATCATTGTCTGAAAATGTTTTCTCTAGAACTGGTCTACACTTTCCCTCCATCCCTTCCTCCCTTCCTATCTTCCTTCCTTCCTTCTCCTTCCTTTCGCGCTCTCTCTCTCTCTCTCTCTCTCTCGGACAAATAGGGATTCTCTGAGCCAAACTGCTCATTAGAGGAATCCTACATTCTGCAGAAATGGGAAGACAGTAGTCCTCCACTATGCTTAGTCCTCTGCTAGGAACAGTCCTAGAGAAGTGTAGTCATAACTAGAATATGGTAGTAGATGCAGAGAGGCAACTGCTGTGGCTGGTTCTGTTAAAGAGGTCTGAGTGGTACATTTCCATAGCTGCCACATAATGAGATACTTTTTTTTTTTTTTTTTGAGACGGAGTCTTGCTCTGTGCCCCAGTCTGGAGTGCAGTGGCGCGATCTCGGCTCACTGCAAGCTCCGCCCCCCCGGGTTCACGCCATTCTCCTGCCTCAGCCTCCCAAGTAGCTGGGACTACAGGCGCCCACCACCTCGCCCGGCTAATTTTCTTGTATTTTTAGTAGAGACGGGGTTTCACCGTGTTAGCCAGGATGGTCTCGATCTCCTGACCTCGTGATCCGCCCGTCTCGGCCTCCCAAAGTGCTGGGATTACAGGCTTGAGCCACCGCGCCCGGCCAATGAGATACTTTTTAACAATAAAAGTGATGAACCTTTAATCTACACAACCACATGAATAGGTCTCAAAAAGATTATGTTGTACCAAAGAGATCAGATACAAAAGAGTGCATGACACCATGTATATAACATGACACCATTTATATAAAATTCTAGATAATTCCTACAGTTCAATAGCAGATCAGTGGGTGCCTAGGGCCAGGGAAGAGGGGTAAGGATTACCTGGACAGGGGCATAAGGAAACTGTCTGAAGTAACAGAAATGTTCTGTTAAATGTAATGGTGGTTACACTGCTTTGTATATTTGCCAAATTCATAGAACTTAAAATTGATGCATTTTCTTGTACGTGAATTACACCTTAATAAAGTTGACTTCTTAAAACAACCTACCTTCTCAATAGGCTGTTGCTGCTACCATGTTTTTAAACATTTTTTTGTAAAACTTAATTTTTTCCTAATGTTTCTACTGTTTTGGCATTTTTTTCATTTTATTATGAAAGATGATTAACATTCAGAAGATTATCTAAAATGTGTACTCATTGAAAAATACTACTACTAATAATAAAGCAAACACTACATACCCACCACCCAGGACAAAAGGAGAAAGCATTGCTGATACCCTAGAAGGTCCACTTGCCTCACCACTTCCTCCCCCTTCATATAGGTTCATATAACTCTCTTAGTTCTGTACCATACATGTTAGAAGCCCTGGAATTCTGTCTCCTCCTCACTTCTTCTGTTTACACCTTTCTGCATGATGTTATCTAGCTTTTTGTTTTCAGAGATTATCTATATGCTGATCCATCTTCTAAAAATCCAAATATTTTATGGCAGAAGTAAATTTATTGTTACAACACTCAAGTATTCAAAAATGTAAGTCTATTTGCTTGCTATAGTGAAACTTCACATAGCCCTTATTTTCTCATAAGTGCCCATGAGGGGAAGTTTCATTTCCATTAATTCAGAGTAAACTGACTTGCTGGCAGCTTAAAATTCATTATCTTTTGGGTAACCATTCAGTCAAATTAGGATTTTCCTTCTCTGAATTCTCCTTGCCTTATCATCAAGCGATACTCTGTGTTCTGTTAGCAGACAAGGTATTAACATCTGCTCCATGGCAACCTCTGCCAAGACTTACTTATTCCTATCATATTGATCCCTAGCACCAAGAAATATATCTACTAAAATAATCAGTGCATTTCCTCTTTCCTACTCCTTTTCTTCAAAGCTTCCTAGTTCTTGAAAAGTCTAGAACTTGTATGAAAGTGAAATTGTAGAAACTTAAGATTATCTGTTCAACACTATTACAAGATTCCCATTTACTTTAGTTTGTATTAAAACTTCTAGTCATTGACAGTCTTGAATAAATTAGGCCTACAAGATCATAAATCAATTATGCCTATTAATATTATAAATCAATTTAAACGCTGAGGCATTTCTGAAAAACTTTAGACACCAATTGTGTGTCCTCACCCTATAAGAGCAAACTCACAGATTTCAGAAACCTGTTTTTCTACTCTTTTCATCACTATTTTTGGCATAACATCTTCCAGCAAATTATAAAGATAATACAACTAAAAGGTGAAATAGTTGACAGCTTTGATTATTCAATTCATCAACAAATGCTGAGTAATGTCAAGGGGCCAAAATTGGAGTATTCCCTTTTTGTTATAATGAATAATTTTTTTTGATGACTGAAGCCAAATTTTACTCAACTCTGTCCTTCTACAGGTTCTTGAAATAGCCCCCTGTTTATAGAAATACACACACACGTAAGTTGAACTAAGCCAACTTAACAGGTAGAGGTTTCAAAGTAAACTCTTAACTCTGTAATTTTTAAGATATATTCTTAGGATACCAAAATACAGATCAAAAAGCCACCTGGTGGCTGGGCATGGTGGCTCACACTTGTAATCCCAGCACTCTGGGAGGCAGAGGCAAGTGAATCACCTGAGGTCAGAAGTTCCAGACCAGCCTGGCTAACGTGGTGAAACTCTGTCTCTACTAAAAATACACACACAAAAGAAAATTAACTCTGTGTGGTGGCACATGCCTGTGATCCTGGCTACTTGGGAGGCTGGGGCAGGAGAATTTATTGAACCCGGGAGGTGGAGGTTGCAGTGAGCTGAGATCACACCACTGCTCTCCAGCCTGGATGACAGAGCAAGACTCTGTCTCAAAAAAAAAAAAAAAGCCACTTGGTAATATCTAGAGTTATGAATTTTTATAACTCATAACAATGAACTTTTCCAAGCTGATTATGCCCTTTACTCAGCCTGGTTTGGCACCTTCTCTTTCAGAATATGTCAATGCCGCTTTTGCATATAGACTCATTCATTCCTTTGGGAAAGCAGACCTTGAAACTCTTTGTAACACATCATGGCTTCTGGTGTCCAATCAGAGGGGTAGGCAAACATATAACACAAGATAATTCACATTACTGTTTTTCTTAGGAACTAATCAAAGTAAAAACACTGAGAAATCTATTATTGAAAATTTTAGGTTTTTCATCTTATAAAATATGTTGTGATTGAAATAAATATTAAATGAACCACTGAGAGGCAGTATAGTCCCCAAAATTATTTTTTCTTGTCACGAAAAGACAGGCATACTTTGAAACCAAAGCGTACCAACATTGCTGTCAAAGATTTTAATGTACAAAAGAGACAAGAAAATCACCAGTCGTATCTCATTCTTCTCACTTTTTCTATTTCTACACCAACCAGAAAACTAGCATTTTAGAAACAGAAACTTGAAAACTAGCAAACTGAAAACTACAGTATTAAGAAAAAATGGTTTCACAGCAAGATCATAAAATGCATTTATATTTTTACGGGAACAGTAAGGAATGAATCTAAAGATCCGTTTGTTAGGGATCTTATTTTAACCAAGTGCCTATTTTTGGTAAATAATTTTACTGAAACAAATTCAGTGGAAAAATTCAGAAGCAAGGATTAAATGATCCACTGTGGAGGTATGAGACAGATTTGTAAAACTAAACAAAAGGAAACTCATTGAAAAATATTTCAGTTGCACCGATAGAACTTTTTTGGTTCCTGCTCCATCTGCAGGTGATACTAGCCCCTCACCGTGCCACACACCATGTGACCTCTGTGGAAAACAAACAAACAAACAAAAAAGCAAGACACATGCATTTTACAAAAATAAATATTTTTCTCTTGCAATGTTTTGCAGAAAATGTCCAGGTTTCAGAATAACTGGTTATTAAAAAAGATATAGAGAGAGAGAGACAAGGTACTTAAAGTAAAAACCCATAAAGAAACAAAAAATGCTAGCAAAGTTAGTCTGTTCAAGGTTGGAAAATAACAATTCATTCACTTGATTTTTATATCTGCAAGGGTCAAAGGTCATCATGTATCTCTAGTTATCAGTATTTCAAAAATCAGAGAGGTAGCAACTTAAGAAAGGGCTCAAGACTTCACCTACTGCGGAATTAGTGCTCTGTGGGATGTTTTGCTCTTTAACGTTTATCTGAGGACATAAAGTGTGTTTCTTCCCAACTGTTATCTGAGGTGTTTAACCACAATGGCAGCAGGGCAAGGTGTCCGTTTCGTTCAGTAGTATCTGTTTCTGGTCATTTCATCTCCAAAGTGAAGGTTTAACCACATAAATTTGTTTAGCTATTTTCTAATTTAGTATCACTAATTTGATGTTTTGTTTATTTAGTTGGTTTTATTTCTTCAAAAATGTCCTGGTTGATATGGTTAACAAAACTAAATCCATAGGAGACTATAATTTCATATTTTATTTCTCTCTGGAGGGTCTGTGAAGCTGCCAAGGCCACAGTCTTCTTGCCAGAAGTACTTTCATTACCTTTATAAATGTATGTATTCCAAGGCTAGTATTTAGGCAACATCCAATACACTCCTACTAAGTTTTGCCTGAAGTACTTATAAATGTAGAGATATTTCTCTTCTTTCAAGATTCCCCAAAGTGCCAATGTTCCTGCCCTACCGGAAGTGTATTCTTTCCCACCTGGTAAGTCTGGGATCTACCAATTGTAGAGCAGTCACCAGGGAGTACACAGTAGCCTCAAGAAGAACATCCCCTGCTCTTCAATATTGGACTTGGCGTGCTTCATTTAACAACATTTATCTTTAGCTATGGCATTTCTGTAACATTCATGGTTACAAATTTGATTTGTTCAATTATATCCTGTAAAGAAGAAAGATTTCTGTTGAAACTATGCAAATAACCACATTGTAATAAAAAGCAACAGGACATGTTGGAGGCAGTTTGCCTAATGTTTAACTATTGTTCTGAGCAGTTTGGTCAACACAACGATAATGTCTTTTCTTAGTTTGGCAAAATCATCTTCCTTAAATTTTTCCAATGATTTATTACTTATTTTGTATATTAAGGTATTTTTTAAACTTCTTTTGAATTCTAAGGTGTCAATTGAAAAAGGTAACATTTAAAGAGTTTTTCCAGTTTGTAGATGTATACTTAGTCTGTTAACATCAATAGATCAAGAAGAAAAAAAAGATGGGCGTTGTTATATTTCAATTAAAAACTAAAACATAAACCACAACTTAATTTTCGCATCAGTGTTGTTCAGACTGAGGTAATTACTTCGTACTCATTTTATCTTGAGTTATTTCACAGCATCAACTGTATTTGCACCAAGAGCGTTAGAAATCCTCAGTCTGCTCATGGTGGGAGGAAGCCTGTGCACCTAAGGCTATTCCAGGCAGAACCCATTGTTAAGAGCATGCAGTAAAATCCTTTACTGAAGTCATCATCCTTTTGATATTTCTTCTAGAATACTCTGAATCTTGTAGCAGAGGACTTTATGCAAGTGTGAAGGAAAAGCAGAACCACTTTTTACTTACAGGACTGAAAAACTCTTGGTGATTTCATTACAATAATGAACAAAATCAGAATGGGGAACAGTGCAGTCCCGCACTGAAGTTTCAGATGAATAAATATTTTAAGAAATTAATAAATGATTACTCTAAAAATAAGAATTGATGAAATTACTGATGAGTTTGTAAGGTCCTTTAATTTATCCTATAAAATGTGTGTTATGATTGTCACAATTGGCAAGCAATTTTAACCTTAAACAGGTAACTCTGTTTCAGACCAACATAGTTATTCTGGGAGTCTTCATGCATTACCTTAAATGTTCCTATTCATTTGTCCAAAAGTACACATTTATTGAAATATATTCATTTTGTATATAATTACCATAGGAGAGATCAGCTTTCCTTTTTGATTTGTCAGCCCTTCTTTTATCTTGAGTTTAGCAAACAGGACAGTTTTGACAGTAGTGTTAAGCTAATTAAAATGATGGCACAATCATATATACATATACAATCATTTTTCTTATTCCTCCTTTTATGAAGAGAAGGTAGTCTTTTGGGGTAAAGAACATATCAAGAGTTATTATTATTCTGGTTTTGAGGCTGAATGTATCGCTCAAAAGGAGGCCATACGTAAGTTCTAACAGTTTAAAAGGCAATAAATGGTTGTAGGAAACAGTTATAATTTTGATTTAGGTTGAAAATCCAACTCAGCAGTAAGTAACAAATATTAGAAACTTGAGCCTTTTGAGACTTCAAATTTCATTAAAAATTGATTCAAAAGCATGAAAAAAGCACACACACCCACACCAAACACATACACACACAAACAGGCTCTTGAGTGAGAGTGTTTTAGTAATTATAACAACCTTTGCTATCCAAGAATAAAATAACATAATGCTTCTTATTAACAGCAGACTATATATTCAAAGATTAATTTTTCTTTCAACTATTTATCTTCATCATCTGTAAGCTTCCTTTAATCATTTTAAAATCTTGATACATATTTTTAGCCATACATTAATGCATATATAGTTAAAGGTTAGTCTTAGATTATCTCAGAATGAAAATTGCTCTTTTCCCCTCTCTGTGGCAAGTGATACTTCATTACGGAGGCAAAGAACAAGGGCCAGATTTTTCTTCTCACCCTAGAGACAGAAAAGAAAGTGCTATCACAGAGGGAATCCACTATAATTTTTTGTCCTGGAAAGACCAAACTTAAACTAAAGTTCCTGGGAAAATGTAACTTCCCCTTCTAAAATGAATACAGCAGGCTTACATTTGTTTAATCGATCAGATGAAAAAAACTGTGGCCTAAAGAAGACGAGTGCCACTTAGGCCAATTTTTTAAAAAACATTCATCCTGCTTTAATATGGTGAGAATCAAAGGTTGCATACATGTGCCTAGTAATAACCCACTGTTTAATGAGCTGACAGTTAAGGAATTAATGATCTACTTAAATATCTCCAGGAAAAGATGAAGAACACTTACTTAGAACAGTTCTTATACATCGGATCACATAAGCATTGTGTCCTTTGAAATCCTAAGAGGTAGAAAAAACTGAAATTAGTAAGAATGTTTAAGAAAAATTAAAGGAAATTTAAGAGTGGAAGTTTCAAACTTGCTATTTACAGGCTGTATACTTTGTTGACTAGTCATACTTTCTCTTAAAAACATCTCTACCATAATATTTTTAACTGCTAAGGTTGAAAAGAAAAACAGGGGAAAAACATGTGACTGATTTGTCTGATGCAGTTGGGCATGCCCTATACATTTAGATTCTTGCCTCTCTGTAACACCACAAGTATATATTTTAAAATAAAAAAAATATGCGTGGAAGTTCCAGCAAATCATTCAGAATAAGCTAGGTTGTGTCAGAAATTAAGGTATATATATCACCATTTCATGGTAATTTTTAGGATATAAACAACATTCTATTCCTTAGGAGAAAAAAATGAGGGAGTGGGATCTTAACCATAGATTTGTTGAAAGGATGGTTATTCTGCAGAAAAGCCCTTTTAACATGACTTGTTTTAATAGAGAATATTTAAACGGCACCAAAATATTTAAAAGGCTACCCAAAAAGTTTTAATGCAAAAGAGAATGGTTTCTTTTCTTCTTTGAAAAAAAATCTGTTATTAATTACAGGATTAAGACTTGCACAATTGGAAACAAACGGCTTTATTTCATAAACCATCTTTTGAATAAACACACAACTCCAAAACAGAAACATAAACCCAGGTTAAATATCTCATGATTTTGAGATAGGCCTAAGCCAAACTATCTTTCACCAAAAGAACTTTACTTACAAATGCCAAAGCTATGTACTAGGTAGAAAGTGATCATCTCTGTGGCCCCCCAAATTATCCAATTTCTTTGTATGTTACATCACTGTATACTCATAAAGTAGTGTTTTCAAAGTTGCATAGCCATTTTTAAGACACCCCTAAATCAGAGGGACCCCGTAGGATAGAAACAAAGCTGGATTCCTTTGAACAAAACAAATAAATATTCTATAATGAAGTGAGTTTATATCAAAGTATCTGGACTCCAAATCGTAGTCTTAATTTGTAGTAGTCTTAATTAAATTCTAATTTAAGTAAATATTGTTTGCTATTATACAAATAGAAAAACTTGCAAACATCTATCTTCATGATTTTATACTTTCAGATTGGGCTAGTTGGGAACCCAAGAAAAATCTTAATATGGGACTTTCAGGAGCATGAATAAGGACAGGGGGTCAGAGGATGCTCAGATGATCTCAACAGAGCTTCATCATAGGAAATAAATAGTGTTAACTGTCCTGCTCACAGAAAAAAAAAAAAAAAAAAGCTCTTATGAAAGTATAATGTATTTAATCCTTAAATATCCCTGTGTATGCCCACGCATAAAACTTTCTAGCTTTGTCAACTTAAAAAGTCTAAAAGTGATTTACAATAACTAACTCATGAACAATTGAACATCCCTGGTATCATAACTGTGATCTTGAAATATCATTTCAAAACCAGAAGTTCTTGAAAAATGACTGTTTCCAATCCAGGTAATGTATTAGTTGAGCCTAGAACACCTTGTCTTACTAGACAGTAAGGAAAACATTAAATACTACAAGGGTTATGTCAAAAAGACTCAGGAGCCAACTTAAAGAGGTTCACACTGATTAAAGATGAAGCAGCTTAAACTTTAATATGGTGAAGAATTGCAATGGATCAAACCCTATGAAAAATATTTAAATCAATGGGTTCATAATGATATTTAAAAGTGAACCAACAAAGTAGTCACCTTTAATCTAGCAATTCATTATACTGAAAATTGTTTGCAAAGGTAAAGAATCAAGAGTCTATCCTGACTTTTTCATATGAACTGTACCACTGGGCAACCTACTAGATGAGAGGAAAAGGCTCTCTAGAACATCATTCCACTCAAAAAATAAAAAAAGACATGATACAATTAGAATATCACCATTTTCAACTCCAACTGAAGTTAATGGGTCAAGGCACTGAGCATCAATAACTGCTAACAAAAGGAACAAAACTAAGTAGTATGGTGTTCTGATGAAAGAATACAATCCCCTCCAGTCTGAACAAATTGACAACCTGAGGCTGCACGACATTTAAACCTGCTACCAATTTGCAGCAAATACAGAAGACAGAGGGACACGTTGAACTTCATTATGAATGTGCAAGACAAATACATAAAAAGCAGTTGTATTTCTGCACACCAGTAACAAAAGGAATACGAAATATATTCTCTGAAAACTACAAAATATTATTGAAAGGAATTAACGAAGATCTAAATAAAAGAAGACACATTAAATATTGATAGATCTGGCTGGGCACAGTAGCTCATGCCTATAATCCCAGCACTTTGGGAGGCCGAGGTGGGCGGATCACTTGAGATCAGGAGTTGGAGACAAGCCTGGCCAACTTGACAAAACCCCTTCTCTACCAAAAATACAAAAATTAGCCAGGCATGATGATTTGTGCCTGTGATCCCAGCTACTCTGGAGGCCGAGGCACGAGAATTGCCTGAACCCAGGAGGCGGAGGCTACAGTGAGCCAAGATCGGGCCACTGCAATCCAGCCTGGGTGAGACAGCAAGACCCTGAAACAATAAATAAATTAAATAAATAAATAAATAAATAAAATAAAATAAAATAAAATATAACTCATAGTTCTCTTCCTCCCTACAGCCTAGCCAAGAAAGTTCAGAGTCTCGTTCTTTATCTTTGAGAACTTTTTTAAATATAAGAGAGAAAATATAAAAATAAGAGTTAATTCCTTATGAATGCCTGCAAATAAAAACTCTTAAGATCTCAGTAGATTTATAAACAAAAATTTAAATAATAAGATAAAGCATTTTGCCTGCCATAGAGAAAGACTTGTTTTAATTTAAGAGCCACTGCTAATAGGAGTGTAAATTAATAACTTTTTGGGAAAAAAAAATGATTGCTTGAATCAAGAAATTGATAAATATTTTATTCCAGTAATTTACATGTTCTTCTGGGTCTTCTAAATACAGAGAAGGTTTTTATATACAAAAATATTATAGTGTACAATATTTTTCATAGCCATATTTATAAAATGATAAAATTGGAAACAATTCAATAACAGAGATTGCCAAAATAAAATATGAAACAGCTACAGGACACAATTTTATATAGCCATCTACAAAGCAACTATCAGCAAAAAATGTTTAGTAACATGGAAAATGTTTAGGTTAAAAAGTTAAGTGAAAATAACCTGAATAAAAATATCTTTACAGAATCTCAGTGATATAAACATGTATAGAAAAAATGTTAATCAAATTATTGATAATGATTATCTTGCAGAAGATAGGAAGAGACCCAAGTGATCATGTTTTCTTCTTTCCAATATAAACATTTTCATATAACAACTATATATTATTAACTCTTAGTTTTAAGAAAACTAGTTTTAAACGTAACGACTCGTGAAAAATAACCTGCTAAATCAGAAAACACGTAGTGCTTTTTAAGATGAAATTTCCTTAGCTGAGCGTGGTGGCTCACGCCTGTAATCCCAGCACTTTGGGAGGCCGAGGCGGGCGGATCACGAGGTCAGGAGATTGAGATCATCCTGATTAACACGGCGAAACCCCGTCTCTACTAAAAATACAAAACAATTAGCTGGGCGTGGTGGCGGGCACTTGTAATCCCAGCTACTCTAGAGGCTGAAACAGGCGAATGGTGTGAACCCGGGAGGCAGAGCTTACAATGAGCTGACATCGCGCCACTGCACTCTAGACTGAGAGACACAGCGGGTCTCCGTGTCAAAAAAAAAAAAAAAAAAAGACGTTTCCTTAACTAATATTTATATGTTTGATCTGCCGGTTGAGTAAATGTATATACATTTTTCCCAAGTTAATACTTACAAGTTTATGCTCAAAGTGACCTTAAATTTATAATTTTGAAAACATCAGGAAGTAAACTCTATTCTTCAAATATGATAAAGATATGTGCATAATTCTTAGGCATAACTCCAAAAGTTATTACAAAAATTAAAAATGTATTATTCTAGGCAAAATTTCATTTCTGGGCAATCACATGCAATTTAAATGAAATCAAGTCCAAATGCCATTGATTCCATTTACACTTACATCACATTATTTCCACTTTTAAGAGAGATTTGGTAATTTAGAAGCTTTAAATCTCTTTCATGAGTTTGTATTTTTCTCTTAGAATTGTTATATTATTTCAAAGTAACACTTTACTTGCTATCTCCGAGTTATGAAGAATTTGATTTATGGCTGAGAAACTCCCTCTCTAAGCATAATTTTCATTATTCAACCTTATTTACTTCAATGGGAAAGCCAAGTTAAAGATTAAAGTGAAAAAAGTAGAAGTGCTACTAGCTACATTGGTATATGCGTATTATAATTATTGTTATTGTTATTATTAGGAGATGGAGTCTCACTCTGTCACCCAGGCTGGAGTGCAGTGGTGCAATCTCGGCTCACTGCAACCTCCGCCTCCAGAGTTCAAGTCATTCTCCTACCTCAGCCTCCCAAGTAGCTGGTATTACAGACACACGCCACCACACCCAGGGTTTTGCTACGTTGACCAGGCTGGTCTCAAACTACTGACCTCAGGTGATCCGCCCACCTCAACCTCCCAAAGTGCTAGGATTACAGGTGTGGGTGACTGCACCCAGTCTATGTATATTATTAAAAATAAATATGGCTGAGCATAGTGACTCACATCTATAATCCCCACATGCAGGATTGCTTGAGCCCAAGAGTGCAAGACCAGCTGGGCAACATAGCAAGACCCTATCTGCACAAAAAGGAAAAAAAAGATAAATATTTAGCAACTGCATTTTAGGCAGAATCTCTCAGAATTTGAGACACAGCCTCTTTCCTTTTTTTGAGTCTGCCAAAATTTTGAAACATGAAGACTTGCCCAAACAAGTCTGTGAAAACTGAATTATATACAAATGTTTACATTTAATGCAAAATTTTTAATATAATTATGCTATTCCCAAGATGCTTAGAAGATTTATAAAAATATTAATTCACCATATTAGATGGGTATATGATCTACTATGAACACAAGGATGATGAAAGCTGTCTTCTTTCACACTATTAGATTATCTTTAGAATTAAATGTAAAACTTAATGATACATGCAAAACTTACAGACACAGCACTAGATTTTAACCCAGGACACTTGGGTCCAAGGCTGTTGTACTTTTCATTCAGAGTGGACACAGAAGACTTTCAGACACTAAACTTCCCTGATCAACATTGACTTTGAAAATCTTTCTAAGATTCTCTTAATTATCTAGTCTAGTACCTGGAAGAACAATAGATATGACAGGGTCCATTCACCATGTTGGCCAGGTTGCTCTTGAACTCCTGACCTCAGGTAATCTGCCTGCCTCAGCCTCCCAAAGTGCTAGGATTACAGGCGTGAGCCACCACGCCCAGCCATGAGCGACCATTTTAATTGCATGATAAAAGTTTGAGGCATAGGCACCTTGACTTTGCTACTCAAAGTGTGGTCCTCAAACTAGTAGGCTAGGCATTGCCTAGTAGAAATCTAGATTACAGACCATCCCAGATCTGCTGAATCAGTCTACATTTGAACAAGATTCCAGATAGTTCAGGTAACTCATAAGCACACTGAAGTTTGACAAATGCTACACTAGATAGATACCCTTTCACTTTGTTTAATGAGTAGATGGACGGAATCATATATATAAAAAACTAAGGAATATTTTAGTCACAAAAGTTCACAGCAATGCGACCAGTATTTACTTCTTTCCATAAGCTGCAGTTTGGATTAGCCTATTAAACATTTCAAAATAAATAATTATTTGAGATACTAAATCTATGTGTTAAAAACTATAGAAAAGTGTTCTATTTATTGAGAGTGTAGGGTAAGGTTAGCATATGCCAAATGTTACAAGAAATATAAAATAAAAATCAAAGCATTATACCTTCAAAAACATGATTATCTTCATCGGAAAGTTGGAAATACCCAGAGAAAACCATTTAGTAAGTTATTATATTTATACGTGTGTGTGCATGTGTGTATGTGTGCACGTGTGTGTGTGTGTGTGTATGTGTGTGTGATCTTCCCATAATGATCCCTTCCTTCTCTCTTTTGAGAATGGCATTCCAAATTTCACTGGGATATTTATTTCTCCTTCACTCTCATTCCAGCTGGTTCAAGTAAGGCTCCACTCTGGCCTGCTGTTACCCAGTCTAGACTCAGTATTGGCTAAAAGACCAACATATGACCAAAGTTAATTCAGTTAAAACAAGTCCCAGGACAGATTCATAAGTTCCCAGGAAGAAATCTTTCTTCTTAAGTTGACTTGAACATAGCACCAAGTGAGATTCAAACTGCTGAAGACCAACACACAGAGAGACAGTAAAAAGCATTTCCCAACAGCAATTTGATTAATGACTATGATCCACTTCATGAGACCTTAAAAATAAGACTTTGCACATATTTTAGGCATAATTATTATATTGCTATATGCTTACAACTCTGAAGGAGTTGCATCTTTTGTGATTTAGTTTTTATTTCCTTTTTCACTGGTTTGTCTCTGACAACCCAGGGACTTTTTCTTTTTTATTTTATCTTCTTATTCTTACTTTTTTAAGTTCACATGAAAGCAAAAACATAGACTTCAAAAAGAAACTAAGAAATTTCAGAAGCATACTAATAGTGTGAGTTTTTAAGAATACATAAAACACTTGGACTATACAAGAGGAAACAGGAGGTAGCAGAATGACCCAAAAAGAAAAAATAAAAAGACCAACAACAGCAAACCACAAAGGTGACAAGGAAACTTTTTTCCCCCAAGAACAATGAGTGAAGTGCAAGTGGTGTCAGGGCTGAAATTTCTATCAAGCACCAGCCCTCCGTGAGCTGTCCATTGACCTGAAATCTCTACTGCCAGAAGGAGTAGAAGAGAATGAGCAGTCCCAGCAACCTGCCAAAATCTATGTCGGGATTCTCCAAAGAAACAGAACCAATAGTGTGTGTGTGTGTGTGTGTGGGCGTGTGTGTGTGTGCAGAGTAAGAGAGAGAGAGACTGATGGATTAATTTTAAGGAATTAGTTCTTATAATTGTAGGGGCTGGTAATCCAAAATTTGTAGGACTGGCCAGCAGGCTGGAGACCCAGGGAAGAGCTGGTGTTACAGTCTTGAGTCTGAAGGCTGTCTGAGGCAGAAATTCCCTCTTCTTCAGGACACTTCAATCTATTTCCTCTTAAAGCCTTCAATTGATTAGATGAGGCTCGGTCATATTATGAAAGATAATCTGCTTTACTCAACGATAGTCTACCAATTTAAATGTTAATCTCATCTGAATAATATACCTTCACAGCAACATCTAGACTGATGTTTGACCAGGTATCTGGGTATCATGGCCTAGCCAAGCTGGCATACAATTAACCATCACAAGCTCACTCTGTCAATTTGGTTGTCATATACATTGTAAAATCCATATCTCTGAGCAAAGACTGAAACACTAGAAGGGCTCCAATATTTTTGGCATGAACAACACTGGGCAAGTGGGAAATACTGGAAGAGGTAAGCTGCTAGAGTGGTGCTACTGGGTGGACAAGCAGAAAGGAGGAAAATACCTCTTTTAGACATGTTGAATTTGAGGTATTTAATAGAATGGATCTGCTAGATAGGGAACAGAACGCACAAGTCTAGAGTTCAGGTGAAAGATCAGAGTCTAAAATATAAGTTTGTAATTCATTGATATATGGATAATTATATAAAGTTATGAGATAAATGTCTGATGGAGAGAGAGAAGGTTCCTAGGACCTGTTTTAGGCAGGTCCAACATTTAAAGAATAAACAGATGAAGAGGACCCAGTATAGGACATGAGAGGGAGTGGCAGGAAGGGGAGCCAGGAGAAGGTGGGGTCCCAAAAGCCAAGAAAACAAAGTGATTCATCAAGAAGGAACTAATTGACTGATTCATTTATAACTGACCACATGGAGAAAATTGGTCTTGGAATTACTCTGGATTTTTTTCAAATTAATATACTACATTCTTGCAAAAAGAGAAGAAACCAAGATAGTTCATAAATCTTATCTTTTCTTACATGTTATAAACCTCAGGAAAAGAGTCAGTGTATCACATTTTCTTACCTTTGCTATACCAAATTAACTTCCCTGATAATTGTGATGATCACTTATAGGGAGCTTTTAATGTTTACAGGAATAAAAGAAGGAATACTGGAAAATGCGGAAAGGTGCTCTATACACACATATAAATGTTCTGTCCTTTCTGAAGAGAATGAATTGCAGGTTCCCAAAGGCCGTAAAGAATAGCATTTGTTCATTTGGCTCTCAGCTTGAACCTTATTGGTGTATGGAAATGCTGCTGATTTTTGTACGTTGATTTTGTATCCTGAAACTTTACTGAAGTTGTTTATCAGCTCTAGGAGTTTCCTCACAGCACTATTTACAATAACTAAGATATGGAATCAACCAAGATGCCCATCAGTGGTGGACTAGATAAAGAAAATGTTGTAGATATTAATCAATACTACACAGCCATTAAAAAAGGAAGAAATCTCGTGTCCTTTCTAGCAACATGGATGCAGCTGGAGGCCATTATCCTAAACAAATTAATGCAGGAGCAGAAAATCAAATACTGAATGTTCTCACTCAAAAGTGGGAGCTAAACATTGAAAACACACGGACACAAAGATGGGAGCAATGGCCAGTAGGGACTACCTTAAGTGGGGAGCGTGTGAGGGGAGCATGGGTTAGAAGGCCACCTATCGGTTACTATACTAAGCAACAAATTATGGTCCAAGAAAAATTTCCAGAAAAAAAATCATCTGACTCTACACATTGAAAAGTTTCTCCTGGTACCTGACAAAAATTAACCCAACGTGATTAAGTCTTTGGCATTATTTTAGTAAAATTATTGTGTTTCAAAAATAAAGATAAGACCCTGAAGGCCATCAAGCAAAAATCTAAAATAATTTAAAAAGTCAAAAGAATTAGATTGCCATTACACATTTCAAAATCGAATACCAAACAAAACAACTATGAATCAATCTTTATAAAAATACGCAATGAAAGAAAATGTGAAACAAGGATTTCATATCCAATCAAACTGTTCTTCAAATAGCAAGAATAGTGCAAATATTTTCAACATATAAGAACGTAGGAGATTCCATATGTGGCAACCCTTCTTGAGGAATTTGCTAGAGCGTGAACTTCACATAAGTGATAATTGGGAAAGCTCTAATAGAACTGATAATGAGCTTTTTTTTTTTTTTTTTTGGACAGAATCTCACTCTATTGCCCAGGTTGGAGTGTAGTGGCACAATCACAGCTCATTGCAGCCTTGAACTCCTGGGCTCAACAGAGGGCTCCTCCCACCTCAGTCTCCCAAGTAGATGGGACTACAGGTACAAGCCACCAAGCCTGGTTAATTAAAAAAATTTTTTGTAGAGACAGGTTGTCCCTTTGATGTCAAGGCTGGTCTCAATCTCCTGGCCTCAAGCAATCCTCTCTCCTTAGGCTCCCAAAGTACTAGCCTTACAGGCATGAATCACCACACCCAGCTGCATTTTAAAATATATAAAAGTACACATAAGACTGAAACAAATGTAGGATAAGGGTAGAAAATTAAGGTATAAATATTATATCTGTCAAAAGTAGAAATTAAGCAACTAAAAAACAACAAAGTACAACAATTAAGGAAAGAGGAAAAATAGGAAAAGCTTGGTGCTATATAAGCAACATACGGGCACTAAAGGATGCTGGGGGAAAAAATGGTATCAACCAGATAGTTAAAGCGTAGATAAGAAAACAGGGACTAAAGATACTTTTAAAAAGAATAAATACAAAGGTAACCACTAGAATAAAAACACAAACCTTCCTGGACTGTACAAATAATAAATAAATAGCACAAATGATGTACATCTCATACAGAAAAAAACAAACAAATACAAAACACACATAATTACAAAGTATCAGGACAAAGCATATTTGTTATATTGATACGTGTGAGTACATTTAACTCCCCATTTAAAGAAATCCATTTTCAATTTGGTTTGCAAAACAAGACCCAAAAACACGCATTAAAGAAGAGGCAATTTGAAAGCAAAGTAATTCAATGAGGTTAAAACTAGAAGAATGAATACTTTACCCTATTTCTCTCATTAAGTATAAATTAAAATTCTAATTTTTTTTCTTTTTTGGGTTTTTTGTTTTGTTTTGTTTTGAGATGGAGTCTTGCTCTCTTGCTAGGCTGGAGTGCAGTCGTGCAATCTCGGCTCACTGCAACCGCCACCTCCCTGGTTCAGGTGATTCTTATATATTTCATATATCCCACACTCAGATCTGAAAAAGCCAGCAATGTAGAAAAGTCAAGAGGTACCAACAGAGCAAACCAACTGTGGTCCACACCTACCCATGGCCAAGTGGGGGGCCTAGACTTCCATCTCATGAGACTTCAACTCAACGGAAAAGCTGAAAAACTATTTCAAAAAATAAAAGAATTAAGTATGGTGGCAGGATACAAAATAAGTATACACAAATCAATGGACCTTGTATATCAAACAAGAAAGAGTGAAAATTAGAATTAGACTATAAAATTTGTATTACATTATGATATGATAAAATATCAAGGAATAAATTTAAGAAATATTTGTAGAAAGCTTTACAGTGCTACTGAGAGACCAAAAACAGACTTGAACACATAGAAAGTTCAGAGGAAAATAAGAAAGATGCTAATGCCAGGGTTATGAGAGGACTCCAATAGCCGCCACTTCAGGGGGCATACAGGAATTACTGAGATTGAGGTGAGATCCAGAGAAGGTGAGTGGGGTCTTCCCAAAACATTTGAGGCTATGAATCTTGCTAATGATGAACCGTCAATTCCAAAGAGCCAAGTGTGAAGACTTCAGGGGTTTGGAAGGCGGACAATAAAGAATAGGGGATCTACAGAGCTTGGCATGGTGTGAAAATAAAGACTGACCCTGGTATCTGGTTCTTCTTGTGATAACTGACAAAAACAATAGTAAGAGACATAATGAGATTAGTCTTAGTGAACTCAAGGCAAATAGTTTTGGAGAGTCTGTGAACAGAGGGAATAGGTACTAGTTGATGGATATATCAGGCTCTCTCTTCACCCTTGACAACAGATGATTTCTCAGGCCAGAATACCTTGGGATCATTTGTGTTTTGGTTTATCAAACTTCTCTTATAGCCTATATCCAAATTCAAACATATATTATGGACAGAGAGAAGATTTTTGCAATTCATATAGTATGCAACAAGAGAATGGTATTTGAAATACATATGGAACTCCTAATATTCTATAAGACAATCTACAAAAAGGAGGCAAAACTGAAATGCTAATAAACATATGAAAATTTGTACAAATATGTACAAAATCATTTTTAATCAGATATATGAGAAATAAAATAAGCAGATACTTTGGCTTATCATTAGATAAACCGAAATTTTAAAATGTGATAACAGCAAGTATTGAGAGGTAACTGGAAAACAGGAACTCTCAGTCACTTCTGTGACAATGTTTTTTATGATATCTAGTACTCTTGACACTGAGTGTAGTCTGAAACCCAGAAAATCCACTTCTCAGTGTAAATTTTAGAAATGTTCTTGTCTCTACAAGAAGACATGTACGGGATATCTATGTGGTCAAGTTCATAATAAACAAAAACTAGAAACAAAGTAAATGTCTAACAGAGAATGAATGACAAAGTCAGTTATGTTACATGCCTATAATAGAACACTAAATAACAGAGAAAATAAATGAACTGATTCTTTATGTGTCAAAATTATGTACTGTTGAGAGTGAAAACACAAGTATCAAAGAAGACATGTATAATGTAGTACTATCTTTCCACAGCTTACAAATGCAAAACAAAATAAAAGACCTTGTGTATTCTTTATGGGCACATGCATATAAGTGTAAAAGTATAAAAACATGGACTAGAGGGCTATACACCAGCTTTAAGATAGTGCCAGTCTCTGGGGATGAAGGGAGAAAAATGAGATAGGAAAGGTCGAAATGAATCTTTATTTTATTTAAACAGAACAACCCGCAACAAATACAGTACAATGATATTTTTTGTTCATTCTGACAGGTAAGCACCTAAGTGTCTGTTATATAGTCCTAGATACTTTCTGTATCTAGGATTATTTCACTTTTTAAATTTTAGTTTCTATTTGGATTTCGGAAAGAATAGGAATCTACAAAAAATATTTTGTATGTTGTCCCTTAAAAGCAGATATTTTGGCATTCATCTTAAAATCCCAAGTGCCTTCAAACAGGCTATTCAATTAATATTATGTAACTAAGTAAATAATAAATGAAGAAATGAATGAATGAATCCCACTTCTAAGTGCCTCTGCTTTTCCACATATATCAAAAAACATAAAAGAAATGAAGAGTAATTAATATATATAGGGCAATATACATATAATACAACTCAATCTTCGTTTTTGCTTTTTGTCAATGCTATTTGTGACTGGGCCTTTAATGCTCTGGACTTTTTGCCTAATTCTGCCTCTGTCCACCTAGTGAACTTGACCTTTACACTACATCTGTGGATGGGACAGATGTCTCCCAGTTTCAGATCCTGTTCTCCAGACCTGCCTTGATGTCTTCCACATTCCAAAATGATATGCAAAATTATATGAAGTCTCTCAATGGCTTTAAATTTTATTTCCCATTTGTTTTTAAAGTTGTTGAAACAATACCGTTCTTAGAGTGGTAGACTACTTGTTAGACTACTTATTAAAAGCAGGGAGAACTTTGGGAGGCCGAGGCGGGTGGATCACGAGGTCAGAAGATCGAGACCATCCTGGCTAACATAGTGAAACTCCGTCTCTACTAAAAATACAAAAAATTAGCCGGGCGTGGTGGCAGGCACCTGTAGTCCCAGCTTCTCAGGAGGCTGAGGCAGGAGAATGGCGTGAACCCAGGAGGCAGAGGTTGCAGTGAGCCGAGACCGCGCCACTGCACTCCAGCCGAGGCAACAGAGCGAGACTCTGTCTCAAAAAAAAAGAGGAGGGGTGCAGTGGGGAGAAAATCCAGAAAAGAAAGAAATGCTAATTCTTAACATGTGTTTAAAAATCATTGCCACTAAATTTTCAAGAGTTATTTGCTTAGGTAAGGGAAATTTTACCCAAGCTACTGCAAAGAATTTGCCAATTATATTGCATAATGATATTACCAAAAATTGGGAATTAGAGTAAAATATTGATTTTTCTGGGCATGTGAGATTTCTGAAGGAGGTAGACACAAAATAATGTCTCTTCAGGAAAGGTTGTATTAAAAGATATTTTTATAGTTCTCAAAGATATCAAAGTTCACTTTGGGAGCCCCAGGTGGGTGGATCACAAGGTCAGAAGTTCAAGACCAGCCTGGCCAAGATGGTGAAACCCCGTCTCTACTAAAAATACAAAAATTAGCTGGGCATGGTGGCGGGCACCTGTAATCCCAGCTACTCAGGAGGCTGAGGCAAAGAATTGCTTGAACCCGGGAGGTGGAGGTTGCAGTGAGCCAAGATCGCACCACTACATCCAGTCTAGGTGACAGAGCAAGACTGCATCTCAAAAAAAAAAAAAAAGAAAGAAACAAAATCAAAGTCATATTTTCCATCTAATAAAGTACCTCTTGAATTTGGAAACTATACTATATTTGTATTATCTGCTCAACTACAAGATGACTTTGGGATTATATCTTTATAAAAAGAAAGCTGCTTTATGCCATGAAATGCCCTATCTTCTTATCTTTGTGATATTCTTTAACTAGGATAGCGTTTAGGCATTAATCTTTTCCTGAGTCTTAAATTTAGTTCACTTTTTCTTTTTACTCCCGTTTCCTCATCAATATCATTTATTCATGTCTTTTAACCATTGGTTACATACATAGGATTTTGATGCCAGTATTTCTAGCCGACCTCACTCCGACAATCTGACTTGTCTAACAGCTTACTGGATGTATCACAAATACTGTAAACTCAGTAGGTCCCCCAAACAATTAATTTACCCATAATTTATTTCTTAATCTATTTTCTCTGTCTTGATCTTTTTTAATTTATTTATTTATTTATTTATTTATTTATTTTTTGAGACTGAGTCTCACTCTACTGCCCAGTCTGGAGTGCACTGGTGCAATTTCAGCTCACTGCAACTTCCGCCTCCTGAGTTCAAGTGATTCTCCTGCCTCAGTCTCCTAAGTAGCTGGAATTACAGGTGCCAACCACCATGCCTGGCTAACTTTTGTATTTTTAGTAGAGAAGCAGTTTCACCATCTTGACCAGGATGGTCTCAAACTCCTGACCTCAAGTGATGAAGTGATCTGACCGTCTCAGCCTCCGAAAGTGCTGGGATTACAGGTGTGAGCTACCACGCCAGGGCTGTCTTGATATTTAATGCCTTATCTATTATACCATAAGTCCAAAATTCTTTCCTTTCCCATTCCAAAATCCTGTTGATTCTACCTCTAACTGTGTGCCAAACAACTTACCTTCATTTCAGCTGTCCCTTGGTCATAATTCTCTCTCGCTTGACTTGAAATGTTCCCCAAATGAGCTCTATGTCTTTTACTTCTCCCCATTTCATGTAAACTATCATACAAACTGTTTCCACTACAATCTTCTAAGAATCCAGTTCTGTCCTATATCACCTAATCAGTCTCATCAGTGACTTTTTATCCCTATCAGGGTAAGAATCCAGATTTCTTAGAATGGTCCTTTTTACTTTTCCATGTATATCTCCTACTGCTTTCCCCCTCCAGGACATGAGTCTTTTTAATCTTAATATATTATCTTTATATCCCTTAACACAATGTTTAGCAAAAGCAGACATTTGATAAATATTTTTCAAGTAAAAAAATAAAAGAATGAATGAATATTTACCTTAACACATAACAGTGTTTCATGCCTTTTAGTCTTTTGCACAAGTCTTGAAAACCTTCACACCCCACACCATGGTGCTGCTTCCCACTATCCCTATCTGTCAAACAGTTACCTATTTATTAATATCTTTCCATACCCAGCTCAACTGTCACTTCCTCCAATGTCTTCACTCACCCCTCCCTACCAAATAGAGCAAAACAGTTCCTTTTCTCTAATATCAAAATACTTTATCATAGTAATGCTATTGTATTACACAACAAGCAATTGTCATTAACTTGTTTACGTATCTTCTTTCTTAATAGGCTTAAGGGTAAGAACCGTATTTCATTTGACTTATATGTTCCCAAAGCTTAGCATAGAAATTGACATATAGTAATATAGAAGGGATAGTAAATAATTTTTCAATGAATAAAGAAACAAAAATATGAATCAAAACACAAAATAATTGGTAAGGGATTTCAAATGACCCTAACTTTGTCTAAAAATGAAATTAAAACATATACTTTTCAATTCAGAAATCTTGATTGTAATTTTTATTGCTTATTTGTATTCCTAAATTTCTGCCTTTTTCATCTTGGAACAGAGGTCTCAGCATACCATATCATGGTCTACACACTAAAGTACCCTGAATAATTTCTAGACCAAACATAATGAACTAAGCTTGAAATCAGAGTGCAAATGTTTACCCAAAATGAACTCTAACGGTTTATCCATCACACACTCCTGGGTAATGAGAAGTATTTGGTATCTGAGTGTGCATAGTTTTCCTTAGAGGAGTCCAAGGTTTGATTTTAAGCAGAAGACATTCCTTTAATTTTGTAAGTCAAAATGTTCTTACAACCAAAGACAGTTGGGTATTTGTGGGGTGAAGACCAAAAGGAGATAATAGTAGGCACATGGTATGTAGTAGATAAATATTTGCCAAATAGGTCTGTTGATTATTTGTGGTTGAATAAAATAGGGTAAATCCATGTTATTTCCTATTTACTGTTCCTTAATTAACAGAGAGGATTTTGAGAAGCTATCCTTACTCACCCGGATGTCCTATTTTTCTTTATAGAAAGACTCTATATTAACTCGTTCTCTAACATGAATGCTGCAAAAGTACTCTATGAGAACAAATTATTACATATGAAAATTATGAAGTAAAATGTTTTTTGCATTTATATATATATGTATATATATAAAATATGCACACACACACACACACGTTACATATGCAACTCATACACTCACTCCTAAAATGTCAAGAAGAAAATGTAAGTTGAGATCATGCCCATGGTCGGGAGGAGGGTGTTAAAAAAAATAAGGTAGGTTCAGAGATGAGGGAAGAATGTTTTTTTTGGAGATTCCATGAACAAGCAGGTAGGAGAAGATCCCTGTCCTGGTGAGGCTCTTACAGCTGAAACAAATATCTGAGGCAGCTCTTTCTATGAACCTCATGATTTTGCCCAATTGAGGAAACAAGACTTTGGTCACCGCCTGCTAGTGCCCTCAACCAGGCCTGCATTAAGATGAAACAGTCTTAGTCTTACATGGACTCCTTCCATTTCATAATTCTCTGAAGAGCACCCCCTACAAAGCCCAGAAAGCTCCTCAAACCTGTCTTGTCACCCTGGGTCATTCATTTCTTAGCCACCTCTCTACACGCACAAAGTCAATAAAAGGAGTAGTTGATCTTTCCACTCTGCTGCCTTCTGTCTTCTTTGATCTTATTATGGGGAGAATGAAGAATTGAGCCCTGCTGTAATTAGAGCCCCTGCTGTAATTTTAGTTTGTCTATAAATAATAGCCTTGGAACAAAATGATCTGCCAAGGAGAAAATCTAAGGAAACTGCAAGAGGCATTTGACACTCAAATCAGAGACTGCCTACAGCTTTCCAGAGCTTAGAAGCCAAGCTCCAAGAAGAGTCAAGAATGGCTTTTCCAAAATCATCAGTTGACTAACAGTTGACTAACCAAGCCAAGAGGAGAGCCTTCACCCAGAACCAAATTTGCCAGCACTTTGATCTTGGGTTTTTAGCCTTTAGAACTGTGAGAAAATAAATTTCTGTTGTTTAAGTCACTCAGCCCGTGATATTTTAGTATGGCAGTCACAGCAGACTAATACATAAAAAGAAACCAAAAAAATTAATACCAGAATTGAGTATTTTGTGCATGCACACACGTGTGCACGCACATACACATATAATTTATATATATCAATTTAAAACATAATTTATATAATTATAATGTATGTTATAAATCATCTTATTATGTTATAATTTATTTATATAAATTATTGTTATAATTTAAATTCTGCATAGATTTTATGATTCCATTTAAATTCCACATAGATATTACTGGGGGAAACCAGCCCCCAATAATTCAACATAGGTTCTTTTCTGTTTTCCCTAAGTGTCGGCCGGTCTGAGAAATAAAGGGAAAGAGTACAAAAGAGAGAAATTTTAAAGCTGGGTGTCCGGGAGAGACATCACATGTTGGCAGGTTCTGTGATGCCCCTCAAGTCACAAAACCCGCAAGTTTTTATTAGTGATTTTCAAACGGGAGGGAGTGTACAAATAAGGTGTGGGTCACAGAGATCACATGCTTCACAAGGTAATAAAATATCACAAGGGAAATGGGGGCAGAGTGAGATCACAGGACCGGGGTGAAATTAAAATTGCTAATGAAGTTTCAGGCACGCATTGTCATTGATAACACCTTATCAGGAGGCAGGGTTTGAGAGCAGACAACTGATCTGACTAAAATTTACTAGGCAGGAATTTCCTCATCCTAAGAGGCTTGGGAGCACTACAAGAGACCAAGGCTTATTTCATCTCTTATCTGCAACCGTATAAGACAGACATTCCAAGAGTGGCCATTTTAGAGACCTACCCCTGGGAATGCATTCTCTTTCTCAGGGCTGTTCCTTGCTGAGAAAAAGAATTCAGCGATATGTCTCCCATTCACTTTTGTAAGAGAAATATGGCTCTGTTCCACCTGGCTCTCAGGCAGTCAGACCTAATGATTATCTCTCTTATTCCCTGAACATCGCTGTTATCCTGTTCTTTCTTCAAGGTGCTCAGATTTCATATTGTTTAAACAAACATGCTTTATGAACAATTTGTGCAGTTAACACAATCATCACAGGGTCCTCAGCTTACAAAAATGATGGGATTAAGAGATTAAAGTAAAGACAGGCATAGGAAATCACAAGAGTATTGATTAGGGAAGTGATAAATGTTCATGAAATCTTCACAATTTATGTTCAGAGATTGCAGTAAAGACAGGCATAAGAAATTATAAAAGTATTAATTTGGGGAACTAATAAATGTCCATGAAATCTTCACAATTTATGTTCTTCTGCCATGGCTTCAGTCAGTCCCTCCGTTCAGGATCCTTGACTTCCCACAAAAAAAAAGAAAAAAAAAATCACTTTTCTCTGTTACATTATTATTGTTTTACCAGACAGTTAATACTCTACTTGAAAAAAGTGAAAGGAAAATCAATACAGTACACTTCTAGTAAGTTAATTCTTCAAAATTCACTTAAATAAAAATGGCTTTACCAGGGTTATTTTATGAAATGGAGTTCCTGACTACCCCTTTCTCATGAGCGGTTTTTCAGTACTTGATTCTATTTCTTACCATTTCCATGGCTTCACAAGACTAAATCCAAGCAAAGTTTGGCTCTAGGTAGGAATGTTAAGGTGCAGTGGTCTGCATTCTAGTGAGGTTCCTTTCCTCTCTTCTTTCCTTTTCTTTCTCTACTTCTAAGAATGACATTTGACTCTAAGCCTCCATAACTAGAAAAAGAATTGATCTTCATTTGTATCTTGAAATGATACTTTAGAGGTAATGACAAAGCCATCAAGGATTGGGTAGTTTTTGTTTTTTTTTTTTTTTTTTTTTTGAGACAGAGTCTCGCTCTGTCACCCAGGCTGGAGTACAGTGGTGCGATCTCTGCTAACTGCAAGCTCCGCCTCCTGGGTTCACGCCATTCTCCTGCCTCAGCCTCCCAAGTAGCTGGGACTACAGGCACCTACCAACATTGTGGCCAATTTTTTTTTTTTTTTTTTTTTTTTTTTTTGGTATTTTTAGTAGAGACAGGGTTTCACTGTGTTCGCCAGGATGGTCTCAATCTCCTGACCTCATGATCCACCCACTTTGGCCTCCCAAAGTGCTGGGATTACAGGTGTGAGTGACTGCACCCAACTAGGATTGGGTAGTTTTAGAGAAAGGTGCTATGAGTGTTAAGTGGCTTAGCAAAATAAATCAAAATTATATCAATACATTTGGTATGTTCCATCCTATAGCTCTCTAGCTCTTGAAATCCTAATTTTGAAGATAATATGAGATTTTAAGGATAATATGCTTTAGAAATATAGAGCACCTGAGGTACAGGCACCAATCCCAAACATCAGACAGAAGACCAATGAAGCCCTTGAAACTGGAAATCAAAAAATAAAAAAAATAAAAAAATTCAGGATAAATCTGGAAATCACCTTTAGTTTTCCTGTAGCTTTTATAATAAATATGGTATGCCTAAAAAAAGACAAGATTAACCTCGGCTCCCCTTGGTCTGACTACTTCTTAATCTTCCCCTCAACTGTCAAGATGTCACTTATTCTAAAATACAAGACTTAACCAACTTGGAGAAAATTGTTCAACTGTCATATGCAAATAATATTTTCTAAAACAGCATTGTAAATAGATAACCTGTGTCATGGAAGACAGAAACAATTAAAGAATTTGATTAATATTTAGAGATAGGGCAATAGAAAAATCTCAGAAATGCAAAATACATGTATGTTTATCTTCCATGGGTTCATCTCAGTTTCACCATGCTATGTTTTTGACAGTTATTCTTTGAGAGATATGTCTAAGAGGTCAAGAATATCTTCCTAATCTTTCTGGCTCTAGTCTGGGTTAAAAATCCCAACAGAGCCGGGTGGATCATGAGGTCAAGAGATTGAGATCATCCTGGCCAACATGATGAAATCCCTGTCTCTACTAAAAATACAAAAATTACTTCTAGTCTGGGTTAAAAATCCCAAGAGAGGTGGGTGGATCATGAGGTCAAGAGATCGAGACCATCCTGGCCAACATGATGAAACTCCATCTCTACTAAAAATACAAAAAATTAGCCGGACGTGGTGGCGGGCGCCTGTAGTCCCAGCTATTCGGGAGGCTGAGGCAGGAGAATAGCTTGAACCTGGGAGGCGGAGTTTTGCAGTGAGCTGAGATCTTGCCACTGCACTCCAGCCTGGCAACAGAGCGAGACCCCTTCTAAAAAAAATAATAAAAAAAAATAAAAATCCCTGAATGCCCACACTTGCTTCTTTCGTAGCATCTTACACGCAGAATTTCAGATGTGTATTTATTTTTCAGTCTCTCTTCTTGAAAACAAAAATCATTTTAGACTCACCTCACGTGGTGGGGTTGGTGGCTACCCTCAGTATTGCCTGCACGGGTATCTACCAGGAGTGCAACCAATAGATCCGGCAACTTTGTATCATGTTTTCTAGTAAACCTACCAACAGTCACTGTGCATATTCAAGTGGAGAGAAGTCCAAGCAGTGAGGCCACTGCAGCACTGGCCATCCTTTACAGGACTGAGCACCTAATTCGCCTTCCTGTCTCCACTTCCCTGCACCCACTAGGAGTCCTGCAGACACAATCAGCCCGAAGCCAGGGCGGCTTCCTTCCTTTTCTGGCAAGATGGCAGACCACGAAGCTGGAGTGACTCTGGGGCGGCCGCATTTTTCCTGCCAGATTCTCGCTACCTTGAGTGTTACCAGGTTGATGCCACTTTCACACGAAGTTATCAGCAGACAAGTCACAGTTAATATAGGTACAATTTGTCATGTAGCTCATGAGAAATCCACCCTTGTCAAAGCTATTTCTGGAGTTGAGACCGTCGGGTTCAAAAATGAACTAGAAATAAATATTACAATCAAGCTTGGATATGCTAATGCTAACATTTATAAACTTGATGACCCAAGTTGCCCTAGGCCAGAATGTTATAGATCTTGTGGGAGGACTACATCTGATGAGTTTCCTACAGACATTCCAAGGACCAAAAGGAACTTCAAATTAGTCAGACATGTTTCCTTTGTGGACTGTCCTGGCCACGATATTTTGATGGCTACTGTGCTGGATGGTGCAGCAGTGATGGATGCAGCTCTTCTCTTTATAGCTGGTAATGAATCTTTTCCTCAGCATCAGACATCTGAACACCTGGCTGCTATAGAGATCATGAAGCTGAAGCGTAATTTGATTCTACAAAATAAAATTGATTTGGTTAAAGAAAGGCTAAAGAACAATGTGAGCAGATCTTTGCATTTGTACAAGGTACAGTAGCAGAGGGAGTTCCTATTATTCCAATTTTAGTTCAGTCGAAATACAGTATTGACATTGTGAGTACATAGTAAAGAAAATTCCAGTACCCTCAAAAGACTTTACTTCAGAACCCCAACTTATTGTTATTAGATTTTTTGATGTCAAAAAACCTGGCTGTGAAGTTGATGACCTTAAGGGAGGTGAAGCTGCTGGTGGTAGTGTGTCGGGAGTTTATTCCTTCTGGTGGGTTGTTGGTCTTGCTGACTTTAAGAATGAAGCCACACATCTCCTGGTGAGTGTTACAGCTCTTAAAGGTGGTGCATCTGGAGTTCATTCCTTCTGGTGGGTTCCTGGTCTGGCTGACTTCAGGAATGAAGCTGTAGAGCCTCATGGTGAGTGTTACAGCTCATAGAAGTAGTGTGAACCCAAAGAGTGAGCAGCAGTAAAATCTATTATGAAGAGTGAAAGAACAAAGCTTCCACAGCATGGAAGGGGACCCAATCGGGTTGCTGCTGCTGGCTCCTGCCACCAGCTTTTATTCCTTTATTTGGTCCTGCCCGTGTCCTGCTGATTGGTCTATTTTACAGAGTGCTGATTGGTCCATTTTACAGAGTGCTGATTGGTCCATTTTTGCAGAAGGCTGATTAGTGCGTTTACAATACTGTAGCTAGACACAGAGCACTGATTGGTGCATTTACAATCCTGTAGCTAGACACAGAGTGCTGATTGGTGCATTTACAATCCTTTAACTAGACAGAAAAGTTCTGCAAGTCCCCACCCAACCCAGAAAGTCCAGCTGGCTTCACCTCTCATTAGTCTCCTAAAAGGAGTGTTAAAGGTGGGCCAGGAGATAGAAGTCAGACCTGGTATTGTCTCCAAAGACAGTGAAGAAAAACTCACGTGTAAACCAATCTTTTCCAAAATTGTATCACTTTTTGGCGAGCATAATGATCTGCAATATTCTGCTCCAGGCAGTCTTAGTGGAGTTGGAACAAAAATTGACCCCACTTTGTGCCGGGCTGACAGAATGGTGGGGTAAGTACTTGGTGCATTCAGAACCTTACATGAGACATTCACAGAATTCGAAATTTCCTGTTTCCTACTTAGACAGCTTCTAGGTGTAGTACTGAAGAAGACAAGACAGCAGCAAAGGTACAAAAGCTGTCTAAGAATGAAGTGCTCATGGTGAACATAGGATCCCTGTCAACAGGAGGAAGATGTAGTGCTGTCAAGGCTGATTTGGATAAAATTATTTTGACCAATCCAATGTGCACAGAAGTAGGAGAAAAAATTTCCCTTATCCAAACAATTGAAAAATACTGACATTTAATTGGTTGGGGTCAAATAAGAAGAGAAGTGACAATCAAGCCAACAGTAGATGACGACAGAAGAATACCAGTTAAATAATACATTTAGGTGGAGTTAGAAGTTGGAATTTCTCTTACCAATCAAGGGGCTTATTTTCAAGGCAGTACTGTGAAATTGATTTCACAGTTCATTACCTTAGTAGGTAGCAGTAAGCTTATTCTCATTTTTTTGGTTGTGAAAACTTAACAGGATCTACAATTAATGTAAAAATTGGTATGATGTTTGATTAAATCTACATTTTAGCAGAAGTTAAGCATTCCCATATGTCTAAATTATACATCAGTGCAGTTTGAAATGAAACTTTGCTACAACCAGCCTTTGCTGTAGTACACATACATATCACTGAAACTCCCTGAAATAAAGATTTTCTTTTATTTCATGATTTGTCTTTGCGTGACTCCAGGCAGAAGGACTATCGTACCAGCAAAAAAAAAAAAAAAAAAAAAAAAAAAAAAAAAAACCCACAAATTCTCTTTGAAGACCAACTCGCTTTTCTTTGGCCTCATATTTTATGTTGCTTTATCTTTGAAATTTTGCCTGAAAAGGAAATTAATGGGTTCAAATGAAGCTATTCTTTAGAGCATGAGTGCTTGTTCCCATGGACAAATCTTCTTTCCCCTTACCAACTTCCTTGCCTGAAAAACAGGAAACCAGAGTCAGAGGTTATCTGCCACTCCCTGCCTTGAGATTATTTCTGCATTGTTTTATGCCTGAAACCCAATAGTCTTCCTCCATTGGAAAATACGGTTATACCACATGATTCTAGATGAGTAACAAAGATCATTCTAAGCCTTCATTTTGTGGGGTTTTTTTTAACTGTTAAATTGTGGTCATGACATAGATTCTAATATTCCTAATCTTTGGATGTTTCAAAAAGTAAAAAATGTTAGAAAGTAATGAGTGAGTCTTTTTGATTTTTAACTTATTCCCCATGTCGCTGTACTTACGGTACTTCTTTTTTTTTTTTTTTTTTAGACAGAGTCTTGCTCTGTCTCCCAGGCTGGAGTGCAGTGGCACGATCCCAGCTAATTGCAACCACCACCTCCTGGGGTCAAGTGATTCTCCTACCTCAGCCTCCTGAGTAGCTGGGAATACAGGCACCCGCCGCCACGTCTGGCTGATCTTTGTATTTTTCATAAAGACAGGGTTTCACCATGTTGGCCAGGCTGGTCTTGAACTCCTGACCTCAAGTGATCTGCCTGCCTTAGCCTCTCAAAGTGCTTGGATTATAGGCATGAGCCGCTGCACCTGGCTTGTTTTTCTTTATTTATATTTTTGCTTCATAAGAGGTTCTGTTGAGCAGTGATTCCCAGCTGTGGCTGATACAGAATTGCTAGGCAAGCTTAAAAAAAAAAAAAAAAAAAAAAATGCCCCACAGAGATTCTGATTTAATTGGCTTGGAGTAGAACTCAGGCGTTGATATCTTTAAAAATTCTCCCCAGTGTTGAGAAACAAATTTGGAGAGTTGAGAAGTAGGTATATTAAATTACAGAATCTTACTGAGTAGTCTGGTAATTCTCTTTGCTTTGCTTAAATTTGCATTGAGATGGGATCTGAAGCCACTGTCATCATATTGTGCTCCTTTGAATGTTCAAGTTTCGTTGTAGAAATTTAGAAGCTCTATGTTTATCTAAGTTGATGTTTTGAGGAAGCATATTAATTTTATATACTTGACTGACTGTGAAGGTTGTGTTGTAGCATGAGGAACACAAATAAAACAATCCTAAACGAAAAATTAATTTTAAAACAATTTTAAGGGATTTAGAGTAGGGAAAATATGTACAGATATTGGAACTTTTATTGCTGAGTAGGAATTTGTGCAGTTGTATTGTTGAACAGAAAACTATGTCCATAGGTGAATTTTTTCATTTATTATTTACTTTACTTTATTTTTTTGGACAGGGTTTCACTCTGTCGCCGAGGTGGGAGTGCAGTGACATGATCTCAGTTGACTGCAACCTTCGCCTCCCGGGCTCAAGCAATACTCCTGCCTTAGCCTCCCAAGTAGCTGTGATTACAGGCATGTACCACCACTTTCGGCATTTCTTTTTCTTTTTCTTTTTTTTTTTTTTTTTTTTTTGAGTAGAGACAGAGTTTCACCATGCTGGCCAGGCTATTCTCAAACTCCTGACCTCAAGTGATCTGCCCACCTCAACCTCCCAAGGTGCTGGGATTACAGGCATGAGCCACTGTGCCCGCCCTGTTCATAGGTGAAATTCTTTTGAAAAGCAGTTCTATTATAGCAGATTCTATATTTAAGCAATGAGCTGAACAACCTGGGTTTCCTTTTTGTTTTCACATAAAATCTGCTTGTAAATAGAAAAACCATATCGTGATCATTAATATAAAGAAATGCAAACAAATTATCAGAACATAAAATCAATGCATTAGCTAAAAGAAATTAATTTTTTAATTAAAAATTAATTTTTAATTTATTTTTTTGGACAGGGTTTTCACTCTGTAAGCCCAGGTGGGAGTGCAGTGACATGTCTCAGTTGCACAGCTGAGAAAAAGAAAGTTAACAGAGCATGTTGCTGGGACTTTATTTTTCTTATCTATAGGGGGTGCATTTATTGGTGAGTTTCATTTTACAAAAAGAAAGGATGGAAGGAAGGAGAGGAGAGAGGAGGAGGAAAACAATTTTATTTATAATCCAGACTTTTGAGCACATATTTAATGTTCAGAAATCACTAGATTTCCCTATTTCTGATTGTCTCATACCGTCTACCCAGGACTTAGTATTTTTAGCTTATTTTTTCTTTAATTAAAATTAATATTCTTATGTAGAAGGTCTGAGAATTACCTATGAAACTGTATAAAATATAGATGTTCAGAACTCATCCAGGCTTACTAAATTTCCAAGTGCAGGAATCAAGCATTTATATATTTCTCTAATTATAGGTGATTCATGCAGGGGCCTTTGAAAACAGTATGCTGAGAATAGATAGGGCTCAAGGACAGTATCTCCAATTGAACTTTTAATGAACTCCCGTAGGCGCCAAGAAGGCGGGCAGATAAGGAAGAGCATAGAAACAAGGAACTGAGTAGAAGGTTGCATCTGGGAAAGAAAGTTTGTTTTGCACTGTGTCCTTTCTGCTGGCGTGGGGCTTATATAGAATTATAAATAAAATGAGGTGGAGGCTCTCTGAGTCACGTATGCGTTCTCTGTTGTCTTGTCTTTTGTGTCTGCTGTTCATTCTCCACCACCCGGCACGGACCCCAATAAGTGGTAGCAGCAAGCAGGGTCATGCGGTGAGTAGAGGGAGAACAAGAGGAACCCCTAGGGCAGGTAAAGCCCGGATATTGTTAAGGAGACAGCTGCATAGCTTTCATTATGATTTCATCCTCTGGCCTCAAGAATATTTGGCTGTTTCAAGGACTGTTGCTGTCTATAGGAGTAGAAGTGAAAGAAAAAAGACTTTGCACGATTATTTTACATGTTGAACAATATTGTTACTGGTTTCAGTATCAGACTAAAGTGCAGCTGAATCGGAGAGAATGGTTACACAGGAGCTCTTGCTTAAGAGCTCACCAGGATTAGGATATTGGCCTCCAAATTTGTGGACCTTGTGTAACTCTATCACTCAGACGTGGAAGTTGCCCAGGGGCTGATTCAGAGTGGTGATCTTAAGCCAGGAGAGAAGAGAGTATCTGAGGATTGGGAAAAAATAAATCTGAAATGACCGGCCCATTGCCAGGGTAACAGAGGATGGGGTGGTAACAAAAGGAGGGAGAAGGAAAAAAAAGCCAGCTCTTCCTTCTTCTAAGAAATTCTGACGCTGAACATATTATGAAATGTAACAAATCTTACAGATACGTTCTTCTAATTCACTTTGACTTTTTCCCTGTTTCTTTCCTTCGCTCTCTCTGTTAAGAAGTTTTCCAGTGCCTCCAACCCCAGCTTCCTTACCTTTACCTTTGTCTGGCAGGTTTCTCAGTGCTGCCCGCCATTGAGGGGAAGGAGAAAAGGAAAACATAAAAAAATTTAGGAAGCTGGTTCCTGGGCTTTCCAGTGGCCCCCATTGCTTGTTTTGCTCCTGGCATGCTCAGTTTTCAAGTGACAGCAATGTCAATTAATGCCTTACAAAGCGTACGTAGCACT